>NC_041226.1:33810273-33880789 GCF_002837175.3 Physeter macrocephalus | reverse complement strand
TCTTCCCTTTCATCACTTTAAGTATATCATGCCACTCCCTTCTGGCTTGTAGAGTTTCTGCTGAGAAATCAGCTGTTAACCTTATGGGAGTTCCCTTGTATGTTATTTGTCGTTTTTCCCTTGCTGCTTTCCATAATTTTTTGTTGTCTTTAATTTTTGCCAATTTGATTACCATGTGTCTCTGTGTCTTTCTCCTTGGGTTTAACCTATATGGGACTCTCTGTGCTTCCTGGACTTGGGTGGCTATTTCCTTTCCCATGTTAGGGAAGTTTTTGACTATAATCTCTTCAAATATGTTCTCGGGTCCTTCTCTCTGTCTTCTCCTTCTGGGAGCCCTATAATGTGATGCTGTTGCATTTAATGTCCCAGAGGTCTCTTAGGCTGTCTTCATTTCTTTTCATTCTTTTTTCTTTATTGTGTCCGCAGCGGTGAATTCCACCATTCTGTCTTCCAGGTGACTTATCTGTTCTTCTGCCTCAGTTATTCTGCTATTGATTTCTTCTAGGGTATTTTTCTTTTCAGTTATTGTATTGTTCATCTCTGTTGTTCTTTAATTCTTCTAGATCTTTGTTAAACAATTCTTGCATCTTTTCGATCTTTGCCTCCATTCTTTTCCCAAGTGCCTGGATCATCTTCACTATCATTATTCTGAATTCTTTTTCTGGAAGATTGCCTATCTCCATTTCATTTAGTTGGTTTTCTGAGGTTTTTTCTTGTTCCTCCATCTGGTACATAGCCCTCTGCCTTTTCATCTTGTCTATTTTTCTGTGAATGTGTTTTTTTCCCACAGGTTGCAGGATTGTAGTTCTTCTTGCTTCTGCTGTCTGCCCTCTGGTGGATGAGGCTCTCTAAGAGGCTTTTGGAAGTTTCCTGATGGGAGGGACTGGTGGTTAGTAGAGCTGTCTGTTGCTCTGGTGGGCAGAGCTCAGTAAAATTGTAATTCACTTGTCTGCAGATGGGTGGAGCTGGGTCCCTTCCCTGTTGGTTGTTTGGCCTGAGGTTACCCAGCACTGGAGCCTACCCGGGCTCTTTGTTCGGGCTAATGGCGGACTCTGGGAGGGCTCACGCCAAGGAGTATTTCCCAGAACTTCTGCTGCCAGTATTCTTGTCCCTTGGTGAGCCACAGCCACCCCGTTCCTCTGCAGGAGACCCTCCAACACTAGCAGGTAGGTCTGGTTCAGTCTTCTATGGGGTCACTGCTCCTTCCTGTCGGTCCTGATGTGCACACTACATTTTGTGTGCCCTGAGTGGAGTCTCTGTTTCCCGTAGTCGTGCCGAAGTCCTGCAATCAAATCTCTCTAGCCTTCAAAGTCTTATTCTCTAGGAATTCCTCCTCCCGTTGCCAGACCCCCAGGTTGGGAAGCATGACGTTTGGCTCAGAACCTTCACTCCAGTGGGTGGACTTCTGTGGTATAAGTTTTCTCCAGTTTGTGAGTCACCCACCCAGCGGTTATGGGATTTGATTTTATTGTGATAGCGCCCTCCCTACAATCTCATTGTGGCTTCTCCTTTGTCTTTCCATGTGGGGTGTCTTTTTTGTGAGTTCCAGTTTCTTCCTGTCGATGATCATTCAGCAGTTAGTTGTGATTCCGGTGTTCTCAAATGAGGAAGTGAGAGCATCGACCTTCTCCCTATTTAATATGGCATTGCTTTATATCTGTAAGTTAATATAATTTATTGTTACTTTTCCTATTCCCAGGTTACTTAGCACTGTGTGTACAAATACTAATAAGTTGGCTTATTAAGTCTTTCCATTCTACAGCATGCTAGATATACTGAATTACGTGTGTCCTCATTTGGAGTTAATCCTTCTTTTAAATTAGGAATGTACACTGAGTTCTCATTCTTTTCATAATAGTGTTCTTTTCCCCTTCAGTTGATTCTCTTGTGTATGCATTAGCATGTCATACATTAATTTTTATTCTTTGCTTTGTAATTTCTTTAGCAGAGGTGTATTTCTACTTTCTAATATCATCAGAGGATATATGGGAGTAGCTTGTACTGGCAAAAACAATAGTTAGAAAAATTATTTTTTTATGAATACACATATTATTCCATGACCGGGAAACAGCAACATTCTAAAATAATTCATAGGGGTAGGTTCTAGAAACATTCCTTATAGTGGGGAGATTTTGAGGATACAATTTAGGGATGTTTTTATAAGAAGTTGTGATGAGCCAAGAAAGAGCATCTGAGAATGGGCTTCATTCTCTGGTAGCTGAGTGATTACTTTTACTTTCTTCCCTCATACCTATGGTTTATTCAATCAAAACTCATCTCAATTTGTAACTAATTTAATTAAAGCAGTTAACACTAAGATATACATGATAAATAGGCTTAACTGTCCTAGAGTTATTTTTCACCCCAGCAAAGGTTGTTAAGTTAAAAAAAGTTGTTGAATATGTGATTTTGAAGGGTGTTGATAATTTTATTTGGTTTGAACTCCTGTTTTTCTGCTATCTAAGTCTTTGGTCATGAAGGGGTGTTTACACACAAGGGAACCTGAAGAAAGTGGTTCTTTTAGTTTGTAGTGGAAGTACTTTTGAGATGAGCAATATTGCTAATTTCTGTGGTTGCAAAGTTCCTTTGAGATCAAATAGTTTCTATAAGGGTTTGTTTTGATCAGCTTGTTTTTTCATATAAAAAAAAGAGATGTAGAAAACAAATTGCTTTTAGTTAAGTATGTAGAAATCATGTGATCATTTTGAAATATATGTTTTAAGTTTTTTATAAAGGGTATTCTCAATGCCTTAATAATCCTTTTGTACATCGTTTTAAAAAAAATCTAGCTACACCTCTAGTTCAAGGCTTATTAAATAATGAAATCCTTCTCCCTTATCCATATAGGACTTGAGTTATAGAGCAAAAGTCCTTCAAGAAAAGTTGTTTTATACCCTTGTCTTCTAATCGTATAGAGAAATGTGCATTTATTTGCTATACTTTTGATCGTTACTGGTGTTGAAATCATCTGTTCCACAAGATTTTATTTAGTGCTTCAACTAGTCTTCTTATATACTGTATAATTCTTAGCCTTGGGTTGCCAAACAGACATCTTTTTGCTAGTAAAATGCTCTGATTAGTTATGGCAGTCATGTATTAATATTTGAGTAAAAAAATATATTTCTGCCCTATTTATTTTCTTTGCAGTTAGGCACATAGCCATTTATTTTTGTGCCTAGAAATATTAAAACTGGGTTTGACAGATCAGATATGACTAAAGCTATTTATACAATTATAGTTTTCAGTACCAAAGTGTTTACTTTGATATTTTGCCAAGGGGATAGTGCCAACTTAAAAAATGCTAATTTATTCCAAGTTTTCACTTTTTTCTATGTATTTTGTATCTTCTGTCTTTGAGCTGCCTAAATCTTCCTTGAAACCATATCGTCCTATCACAACTCCAGCAGTACTAACTCTCAGAAATCTGCTTTCTTTTCTCAGCCATTCACCTGTTCTCAATACCAACCCTAAGACTCCCAGGTCCGTTCCTTTCACCCCATGTAGCTGAATAACTGAGCCTCGTCCAAAGGGAGCCACCATGTGAGAGTAGTGATGGGTGAATTCTCGACTTTCCCTTTGGAAGTATAGTTTTTTTCCATAACTTTAAATTCTACTTATTTTGTTCAGCAGACCAAGCATTTCTCTTCCTTCCCCAGGTCCACTCACTGCCTCACCTACTCTCCCAGTGAACATGTGCAACAAGGGAAAATTCCATTACCTGAAAAAGCAACGCTTGGGGAGTTAAATTCCTCTTATGAGCTTGGTTGCAGACTGATTTCCTGCTGCAGATTCCCTGCCCCAGAGCTGCTCTGGGCCTGTGATGCAGTGGTCAGTGTTCTTGTCTGGGATCTGGTGACAGCCGAGGCCTTTGTGTGACCTCGGGCAAGTAACTCATATTTTCTCTACTTAGGTTTCCTCACTGATAGATGAGGTAGTTAAACTTCATATTCAAGGGCTGTTTGCTTCTAAATTTCAGCCCAATAAATTTTTGATACTCTTTATTGGCCTCTTAGAACCTCAGTAGTTAGAAAAATCATGAAGAAAAACAACCACAATTGTGCAAATAATCTCTAGTTTATAGCTCTCTCCCTGCCCCCACCTTTCACCCCATTTGAAGGTTGTGGTAGGCCTCAGTTTTCATTTCCTAATCATATGATTTATGTTCGCTTTATTTCTGTAGTTGAGATGATTTTTATTGGCTTCTTTCAGTGTCATAGAGAATGGTTATTTAATCATTCAGTCACTTCCTTTTATCCTCTGAAGGCTAGTGCTATAATAATCTAATGAACAAAAAAAAGATAATTTAATTTAAACATACAACATGTAAAATTTAATAGCACTTGTACTAAATGAAAACCAGAAAAAAATTAAAATGCTTAGTATTTTAAAAACGTTGTCATAAGATAGTTATCCAGGAAGCTCTGACAAAAATAGAATAAAAAATTATTAGTCACATTTACTGATTTAAAATATTCAACTGTGGAAAGAGAAACTATAGTATTTATTACATTTTGTTCCTCTACTAGCTACTCACACATTTAGAATTGTGAGAATTGTGCATATTCTAGAATTGTGCATATTCTAGAATTGTTTGCAGTGGTTAAATAATGTACTGTAAAATTTATGTGGAATCCTATTCCTAGAAAAAGGTCACATTTTTAATCAATCTGATGAGAAAATAATGGAAAATGAACTAGAGTAAGATGTATAACCATGTACCATGGAACTGTGATATTTAATGGAAAATTTAGTGTGAAAGAAAAGATTTTGAAAGGAGATTCTTTATATAATTTTGCTGCTATTTTTGAAACTTTGAAAATAGGAAAAGAATAAAGAGAAAATGTAATTTAAAAAGACTTTTTCAGTTCATGGCTCTCGGCAACAAAGAGTTTTGTCATCTTTGACTTCTTTGTGACATAAAACCCTCATGAAATGCGGCATATGCTGTGTCAGTGATCAGAACCATTCTTGAACAGGATTAATCTTCTCTCGGAAAAATGTAGCCTTACTCAACATCTCTAGGAAGTAAGGTTAAACACGGACTTCTAATGGCAGAAAAGCTAGATCACAAGTACAGATGGCACTAATAATCTGACTTTATGACTCATACTTGAGGAGAGCTAGTCTTTTAGTGAAAATGTATTGGTACGGGGTTTAGAATAGGAGCTCCACCAGTGGATGGGATGAGTCTAAAATGTGCTCGCCTCTGGGCTCCTGAGCTGTGGTCAGGCACTCTGTTTCTTATCCCTTATTTCTCTGTCACTGCAGAGGTAGGGGATGGTTTCAGGAAGGTAATGATCATTTCACTTCATTCTCACAAGTCCTTAGAGGGCCAGTGTCTCCAGGTGAGGGATGTAAGCCACAGTGGACTGTGTCTGGTACTCTGTGGGGCCAGGATGGCAGAAGGTGGCATTGAGATTCCAAGCCTGAGTTCCCTGCAGGACCCTGCACTTTCCTGGCTAGTATTCCACAGAGATACTGTCAGCATGGGAAACTGAAATAGGATTTTGTGAAAAAATTTCATTCTTGCTAAACAGCCTCCTTTATTCTTATTCCTCTTTAATGCATCCCTGTTGTTGTCAACATGTATATCCTGCTTTATCAGTGACCTTTGCATAAGCATTTTCACTGGTTTTACTCTGATTTGAGGCAGTCCATTATCTGGCTGTATTTTTTCCCCAGCAGTATTTTTCATTATTTCTCAGTATGAAAGATTTTAACCAAATCAGTCTGTTTGGATAATAAGCTGATTATCTGGTTTCATATCTACATAAGCATATTTCTACCTTTTTTTTTTTTTTGAATCGTTTTCTATCTTAGAAAACTCTGCTTCTTCCTCCCTTTATCCTATTCCCATTCCATCTTTCCCCAGCCATTCTTTGACTATATGGGGCAGAGAAGAGAGGAGAAAGCCATGATTTGATTGCATTATGGGTATGCTGATACATTAAACTCAAGAAGAGTCTAATTTGTCGTTTTTATAAAAAAGCAGAATTGGTTAAAATTGCTTCAGTTTCTGATTTGCAGGTTAAAGTGGTCAAGATTGCTAGATAAACTTTTTTCTTTTTTTTAATGTGACACCTAACATATTTTACAACTAGTGGAAAGAATATTAGAGTCAAAGTGTAGTGACCCTTATTCTTTTATCAGATCTGTTGCTTTTAAAGCTACTTACCTTAAGCATTATCTTTCTCATCATGATTATGATGATGATGATAGTAGTCACAGAAATAGTATTACTCTTATGAGAATTGTATAAGCAAGTGCAACAGAAAGTGTTCAGTGCAATGCCTAGTAGATGTTCAGTCAATATTATTTAAAATTTAAGGTTATTCGTTTCTTTGACTTTTTTCTTTATGTAGACCAGAAAATGTTCCAGAATGTGACAGGTTACTGCTGTTGAGAAATAAACTGATTTTTAAAAACTTAGAATCATCCTTTTTCTTGAGGATAAAGATAGGAAAATAAAATGTATACATTTTCTAAAGAGTAAAGGATTGCCATTTGGTCAGGTTGAGGAAAGGAAGTTCACTAATAAAATTTTTACTCGCCTTCATCTGAAAATTTTAACCAATATAACAAGACAAGGAAAAGATTTCAATACTAGGAATAAGGAGACAAATGTGTCATTATTTGCTGATACCTGGAGAACCTGTGACAGTCAGTAGAATAATTATTAGGACTGATACCTGTATCACTGTTTCAGGTTTCTCTTCTGTACATTCAGCTGCCTCTTGTACATGACCATGTGGAGATAAAAGAGCTCCTCAAACTACACATGTTTAAAACTGGACCGGGTCAAAACTGTTCCTCATTTGTTGCTGAATTAAATAAACAGCACCATCATCATCTGCCTGGTTACTTAAACCCTTCTTTCTCCTTTAGTCTGCAGGTACATACATACCTACCGACATTTACTGAACTTCTGCTATGTTCCAGGCTTGGTGCTCAGTATACAACGGTGAACAAAGTTCCTGCCTCTTAACAACTTGCTTTCTAATGGGGGAAGAGAGACAGTATCAGCTTTATGATATGTGAGGAGTAAGTGCTTTGGAGGAGAAAAAAGGCAGAGTGATGGTGATAGAGAATACTGGGCAGGGGTCGGGGTGCTATTCTGTATAAGGAAGTAAGAGAAGTAAACCTTTTCTGTAAAGGTTTAACAGGAGTCTTTTGCTGCGTTGTGGTGAAGAGACTGCAGTTGGTCAAGCTTGGAAATGGGGAGACTAGTTAGAAAGCAATTGCGATCCAGGTGAGAAAGGAAGGTAGCCACAAGTGGGGGAGTATAGTAGCCCCTGCTTATTTTAGTGAATATTAAATTTTAAATTTAATATTAAATTTTAGTGAATATTTTCGAGTTAGAATTGATGGGGTTCACTGATGGACTAAATGTAGTTTTGGGTTAATGGAAAGAGGATGACTTCAAGCTTTGTGACTTGAGCAATTGCAATAAGAGCATTCCCATTTCTAAGATGAGGAAAATTCCAGGAAGAGCAGCGTGGAGGTGTGTGAATGTGGGTTTTGGACACGTGAAGTTGACGGTGCCCATTAGACATCCAAGTAGAGGTGTGAGAGTAGGCAGTTGGATAGTCAAGTTGGAACTCAGGAGATGGGTCTGGACTGGATTCTGCTTTGAGGGCTCATCCATTCTCTCCATCCTGGTGGTCTGGGTGAGGTCCCATTTTTTTGTCATTTGGATTACTACAACTCCCTTCTGTCTTGCCCTTCAACCATTATTTTTGCCACTCTTTCAATACACCTTCAGTAGGCTGAGTTTTTTCTAAAATGCAGTTCTTTTGATGTCTCTCTCATACTTAAGCCTTCACTGGCTCCACATTGCTCTGAGGATAAAAGCCAGAATTCTTATCGTGGCTTAAAAGGTCTTGCATGATCTGGTGTCTGATTAATTTCTGGTGTCATTTATTTACACCCAATATTCTTTGCTCTTCTTCTTCTTCTTTTTTAAAAAATAATTAATTAATTAATTTATTTATTTTTGGCTGCGTTTGGGTCTTCGTTGCTGTGCACGGGCTTTCTCTAGTTGCGGTGAACTGGTGCTACTCTTCGTTGCGGTGTGCGGGCTTCCCATTGTGGTGGCTTCTCTTATTGTGCACGGGCTATAGGCACGCGGGCTTCAGTAGTTGTGGCACGCAGGCTCTAGAGCACAGGCTCAGTAGCTGTGGCGCATGCAATTAGTTGCTCCGTGGCATGTGGGATCTTCTTGGACCAGGGATCGAACCCGTGTCCCCTGCATTGGTAGGCAGATTCTTAACCACTGTGCTTCCAGGGAAGTCCAGCTCTTATTATTCTTAATTCTTTCTGTGCCCTTCAAGTTCTTGCGGAACCTGAAACACTATCCTTCCATTGTCTGTCTGTGTCCTTCCTTCCCGCACCCTAAAACTTTCTCACCTGGCTAACTTCTTTTCGCTTTCTAGCTTTTACTTAGATATCATTCATTCCATGAAGACTATCTCTGGCAAGTATGGGTTAATTTTCTTTAATATCCTGTGGTTCTTACCCAAACACTGAAGATATATCTATGTACTGTAATTGCCATTTACTTTGCAGTCCTCTCGATTGGTCCTTAAATTCTTTGAGGCCAAGACATCTCCATTTTGTCTAGCATGGTCTTTTTTATTTGGTGCTTAATAAATACTTCTTACTTGAATGAAAGAATAAATAAGTAAAGTGAATGATTATACAACATATATGCAAAATTCAGCAGTTTCTGTATTCCAGCAGTAACTAGTTGCAAAGTATAGTGGGGAAATGTAGAATTAATCAATACACCCTAGGAGTATAATAGGAGTGTAATAGACCTACTTAGGATACCTAACACTAACAATAAATATACAGGATGCCTATGCAGAGTGCTGTGTTAAGTTGAAAAGTTATAGACACATGTCATGTTCATGATTAGGAAGTTTAGAAATTGTCAACGTATCAAATTTGCCTGAACCTGTTTACAAATCCCTTGCAATTCAAATACAATTCAAGTGGATTTTATTTTTGGAACTTTGGAATTACTCTAAGGTTCCTGTGGAAAAATAAATGAGAAAAGTGAAGCAAGTTTAGAAAAGGAAGAAAAGTAATTTGAACAGCCAATTATATAGTAAGATAGATCATAAATCCTATAGTGCTTAAGACAGAATGATAATAGCACAAGAGTAGTACATGGAACAATGGAGCAGAATTAGAAGTCCAGGAAAACACATAGAATAAAAGTGTAATATAAAATCAGTTGAGAAAGATGGTTGATTATTCATAAAATGATAGAGATAATTAGTTAATAAATATTTTGAAAAGTATAAAATTTGATCCGTATTTCACACTATGTACCTAAACATGTAATTATAATGCTTTTCTGATATATAAAGAATTTAATTATAATGTGCTATCTTGTATATGAAGATTGTTTTCAAAGTTATTCTTCCTCAACATTAGTGATTTATTTGTACATATCTAACTAAACAATTTGATCCGTTGTTCTTTGTTATCAAGATCCTAATTTTGTAAAGATGACTTACTTTCATCCGAAGTGCTGTCAACGTATGCAAAAGAGAGGAAAGATGACAGGATCACTTTATTGGTTACAGCTGTTAACCTTGACTGTCATGTGCTGTGCTATAATCACAGTTCATATATTGTTGTTTAGCATGATGTATTTATTCTTTTATTTTTTAGCAAAGACAGAGGTTAAATGCATTTGCTGCGATTTAAAAGCTCAGGTAAAGTAGGTTGATTATCAAAATTTGAATATTTTTCAAAGATTTGAAAAACAAATTGTAAACATTCTACTCTTTGAGTTTTATATGAGCCGTCTTTTTAAATGAACAAGGTATATCAAACGTAAAACACCTGGGTGTTTGTTTAGGACTCTTAGAGCTAACTCCTTAACCTATCCTAAGTGTAATACATTTACTTTTATAATTGTGTACTGTACGTTGTTCAAAGGAGCTAACTGTACTTATTCTTCACCTGATAGCATTGGTTTCCATAGTGCACATCACTTTTGTTTTTGTTTTTGCTGTTTAGACCTCTAAATATTTACTCTTAGTAGTTTTTCTAGGGAAAGAGCCGCCACTCCCTATCTGAAATAGTTTAGGTCTTGGGATATCTATTATTCTATTATTTTTATAACTGATTTAAACGATTTATATCTTTTTTTAGATTCTTTTATGACAAAGTTCATATCCTGTCTTTTGGCAATTGAGTGCCTACCACCCTTAATATGGATCTATCCTTGGTTTTACAGCGAGAAGAGAAGAGGAAGATTTTGAAGAGAAGAAAGCTATTAAGAAAAGAATTAAAGAACTTAAATTTCTAGATTCTAAAGTTGCCCAGAACCTTTGTAAGTATCAGATTTCAGTACAATTAAATTAGTGAAACACACCACTGAACACACTGGTTCCTTTAAATTATTTCATTTTCTTTTTGACTTGCTTTTCATTTTATGTTAGTTTTATTATTATCATTTATAATAAATTCAAAGATAATTTTCCTTTCCTTTAGGTAAATTATGAGTTAAATTCTTCAAAAGATTAATGGGTTTTAGAAGATAAAACTAAGAAAGGGAAACATATTTCCCATAACTGAAAAGAGACCTACCCTTTAAAGTCTTTCTTTTAAGTATAACAGTAAAGAATTATGGAATTTAGGTGATGACATAATATTTTGAAAAAAATTGGTAGTGGATTATTTCTTCTATACTGCTGAATCTCTATTATTTGTGATACTTTATCACACACAAAGGAGGTTGGAATGTTAACGGAAATAAGGATGATGATTAAAATGAATTCTGTTATCCCGTCTGAGCAGTTCAAAGCCTTTCCTCGAAAGTACTGACTGGAAATATTTTAGATTTAATTATTGTTACAGGAGCTAAATTCTTAGTATTGAATTGTTTTCCTGACTGAATTATTGTGGGAGAAGAGGGCAAATAGTTTTGCTTCTGACTGATTTCTAACTGCATCTTAAATGCATTAAAGATAGTTCTATTTGGAATTGAAATAGTATGATCTGGATATATTACTTTTCTGATGCTTTAAGAGGGATAAAATGTGGAGAGTCTAGAGGCATGAAGAGCTAACATGGCTTTTAGTCTGCTTTTCAATTATTACATTCCTCAAGTGAGCTTTTTGCAAGTATTGGGACAAAACAATTCTTGATGAGAGGATAAAGATCCATGCTATTGATTAAAGAGGGAGTTAAGTTAGTGTACGGAGAAGGCAGAGTTGACATTCCTTTTGTGAAAGGTTTGAAACCCTCTTGCTTTGCAACTCACTATGGCAGAGGGCCATCTCTTTTCTGCAGTGTAAGCCTGACAGGATCCCCATGGGTAGTGTGCAGACATTAGTGCTATTGGCCAATACACAGTTTTCTATTTCTGGGCACATACCTGCCCCTTTCAAGTTAGTTGGTACCATGTGACTTGCTTGGGCCAATGAAAATATCAGTGGGGATGAGGTAACTTTTGTGTGGAAGCATTCATTGCTGATGGGAGCAGCTCCAGTGCTCTCTGCCCTGCACCCAGAGTGGTGTTCATCATCCCGATATGAGGATGATAAGTAAAAGAGCCTGTCTTCCTGGTGTGTGATGGACATGTAGTCTGAATTAGAAATATGTTTTGCAGGGGAGGTTAGACCAGTGAAATTTTGGGGTTTGTTATGTGATATAGATATTTCAGGGAATTTCCCTCTTAAAGGAACATTGTCTCTGTTAAAAGCATTAGTAACTTAGATAATGTCAAAAAGTTCTATACTCTGTGATTTGAAAGATGATTTTTGTCTTGAAAAATGTTTATGACCTGCATTACAAATTGTCTTGTTAGGTAGGTGTCCTAAAGAAATATCATTTTGAGTATAATTCTTTTTAGATGGCTTAGCCATGATAAGATAGCCTAAATAGCCATCTCAAAGTTGAATAATTGACTTGTTGAATAGGGTTCTACTTACATATTACACACATTTGCTAAATGGGATTTCAAATTTAATTGTAATAGCTGATGTGCTAGTTCTGTATTTGGCTCTTTAACCTTTACTACAGTCTCATCATGTAGGTAGTAGTATTGACATTGTAAGTAGGGTATCTGGTGGGTGTAGCAGTTCAGTGACTTGAAAAAGATTGCTGATTTTGAAAATGGCCACTAGGTATAGGGCATATTTTTTCCTGTTTAGAGATAACAAAATTATATTATCATAAAGAAGGATATTGTTGTCTGGGTTGCTGTAGCTAGGGCATCTATATCCATTCATTTAGTTGTTATACATGTTTTAAAGTATAAGATCAGAAGGTCAGAATTCATACCAGGTCATCATATTATGAGGTAATCCATCTCAGATTATTCTTACCCTCTCTGATTGTAGCAAGTGTTATGATTTAAGCTTTAAGAAGCTTTAGCAGCCTGTAATCTTTACTGTAATTATAGTCTGATTCACAGCTGGTTTTTGTCTAGGAAATTCAGAGTCTTCTGAGATACTGAATTCTGAGAAGAGTCTTGTGATGGTGACAAGACTCTATCATACCACTTAGAAATCTAAGATTTCTTTCTCTTAGATTTCCCTTAACTGAAATATTTCACAGAGTTTTGAGGAAAGGATCTAAAATCCACAGATTTATTTACCTATTTATTTAAAGGTGGGTTGGGATCCCTATATTTTGAGTTGGTAAAGGTTTTGGCAGACTCTGGGCTCAGTGTAAAAATAGAATTCTAGCCATTCTAGGATCAAGAGATGGCTCAGGAGTTCATATGCTTTACCAGATTTTTTGGAGTGGGTAGTAGAGCTATAAAGGGAGGAACCCTGAAACCTAGGAATTAATGTAAAGGTTTAAATATTATAAGTACCCTTGCAGAAAACATGTGTGACTGGCTCCAAAATCTGCACACTTTACACTCCTTCACTGCATTCAGAGCTTCCCACTGGGATCAATATAATCACATTTTGAAGGATAAAATGCATGTTAGTATAAAGATTCAGTTTAATGGATATTTTTTAAGCTTTAAATGAGTATCTCATTATTCTCAATAACTTAAAAAAATTTTTTTTAAAGGTCTATGCTTGTTTTCTGATTTGTGTTATGCATTAGGCCATTTTCAACTCTTCTGTAGTTTATTTGCCCTTAGTTATAGCAAATGTTTTCCCCAAAACTTATTCATAAACTATAAAAAAAACCATAGTTCAATCTTTATAAATATATCTGTTTAATATATCTGTTAATTATGGAATAATACCTGAAAGTAGTGGATGCATTACAAATATAGAAGAAAGTTAAGGAATAAGTTACGTCTGTCTGCAAAGTAGATTTTTCTATTCACATTTAATTTTTTCTTTCATGTATTATTGTATGTTGTTAAACATGTATTATTAATTGTACATTATGTTATTTGTTTATATAATTACATAATTGTATAAGTGAGATCATATAGTTGTTTTATTTGCAAAGTTAGGGGGTCCCCAAGACTACCTTCACTTCTGACACCAGTTGCAAATTTGGGGGTCCCCAAGACCACTCTTAAGTTTGATAATTTGTTAGAAGGACTCACAGAATTGACTGAAAGCTGTTTTACTCATGGTTATAGTTATTACAGCAAAATGGTACAGATTAAAATTGGCAAAGGGAAGAGGCATGTGGGGCAGAGTCTACGAGAGTTGTAAGCATAAAGTTTGTGGTTGTCCTCTCCCAGTGGAGCCATGGACAGTAGTAGCTTCTCCCAGCAACAATGTGTGACAGTTCTCACAGATTATTGCCCATAGAGATGCTCACCCTAGTCTTGGTGTTCAGAGTTTTTACTGGGTCTTGATTATAGCTGAACCCCCAAATGATGGCCTTAGTTCCCAGCCCCTCCAGAGTTCAAGCTAATATTGTGTGACCCAAAGCCCCCACCATAAATCACATTATTAGCATAGACTGTCTGATGTGGTCCAGTGAATGCCCCCAGTAAACAAAGACACTCTTATCACACAGGGCATTCCAAGGGCTTGCAGAGTACCTCATAGGAGCCAGACCTTACTTGGGTAAACTTAATCCTTTACCACACAGTATGTCACCTTTTTCCACCAGATGCATTTTGTTTTCATATTATTCATTTAAATTTGTTTTAAATATATTGTTATGACATATTACACATACAAGAGAATATATAAAATGCATGATATATAAATCAAACATTCATACCTAAAGAAATGGAACATTACTAATACTTAGGGACTTATATATGACCCTCTCTAATCTTATCCCCCTTCCTGTGAGAAGTAACCTTATCCTTGGGTTAAATCTTGGGTTAAATCTTCCCTTCCTTTTTTTCTCTACAGTTTTACTAACCACATACATGTTCCTAAACAATAAGTTGTTGGTTTGGACTAATACTGAATATTACATGTATAAAATCATACCATGTTAATGCATCTAGCTACAGTGTGTTCATTTTCATTGCAGTTTAGTTTGTATAATATTCTTTGAATATTACACTTTATTTCATTCGACCTCTGGGTTGTTTTCTACTTTTGGTGATACTAAGGGTGTGGCATACTATAGTTCTCAGGCTAAATGTCGTCCATTGCCTGTTTTTTTGAAACAGGTTTTATTGGAACTTAGCCAGGGCTGTCTTTTACATATTATCTATGGCTGCTTTTGGGCTGCAATAGCAGAGTTGAGTAGTTGTGACAGACTGTATAGCTCACAAAACCTAAAATATTTACCATGTAGCTGTTTACAGAAAAAGTTCGGCTTTTCTCTAAGTATACCTCTATATATACCTGTTCTGCATTCGTACCAATTTTCTCTTCCAGTGTCAAAGCTTGAGTGCTCCCACTGTACAAACTCTCCCATGCTTGGTGTTTTACAAGAAGCTAATGTAGCTTTAAAGAAAAAATTATGTTTAGGACTTGTTGAGCCTCCTTGTTCTGATGATTTCTCTCTCTCTAAAATTCTGGAAAATGACATTTTCTCTTTAAATATGCTTCTTCCCTGGTGTGTGTGTGTGTGTGTGTGTGTGTGTGTGTGTGCACGCGCACGCGTGTATGTGCATGTGTTCCTTTTGGAACTCCAAGAAGACATTTTTAGGTGTCCTTACTCATCTTCTATGTCTCTTAACCTAGTACTTTTCCATCTCTCTGTCTTTGTGTTTTGGGTAGCTTCTCTGCCTATGTCAGCAATTTTCTCTTTATCTGATGTCTAATCCATGTGAGCTTTCCATTTCAGTAGCTAAATATATATATTTTTATTTTTAAAGTTTTTTTCTCCCTCAAATCTTTGTTTCTTTTTAATAATGTTCTTTTCTTTCCTGTCCAGTGTTTCAAACTTTTCTTTCATTTAAGTAATTATTTCATTTTCTCCAGGATTTCTTTTTTCCTTTCTTTCACTACAGCTCAGAAATAGATTTAAGATTAAGATAAAACATAACTTTTAAAAAATATTTCAAGGTTCTCTGTCCACTTTGCCATGCTGCCTGAAATACAAAACTATAATTTCTTTCTCTCAATTACTATATTATGCCTCGGTGTAATTCTTTCCTTTTAATCTTTGTATTTAACATTATAACCTTTTCTATGTTTTGTTATTGTGTCCATGGTTAGGTTTCTTGAGTAGAATATACTGTCTCTCAAAGGGAATTTTAAGGATTCTGATTAATCTTACTATCTTTCTAAGTTCGCAATACAGGTACTGTCTTAACAATTTGCCTTCTCAATTTGCTTACTTCTGATGTTTAACATATTATATATATATTTTTATAACTTTTTTCTTATTCCTTTGAGTTTTCATACATTTTTCGCATTTTCCTATTTGGACCTCATTGTATTTTTTTTTTTTTTTTTTTTTTTTTGGTGGTACACGGGCCTCTCACTGCTGTGGCCTCTCCCTTTGCGGAGCACAGGCTCCGGACGCGCAGGCTCAGCGGCCATGGCTCACGGGCCCAGCCGCTCCGCGGCATGTGGGATCCTCCCGGACCGGAGCACGAACCCGTGTCCCCTGCATTCGCAGGCGGACTCTCAACCACTGCGCCACCAGGGAAGCCCCCTCATTGTATTCTAAATGAAGTGGGAGAAAGCCCTCTGAATTTTGAGGCAGGTTCATCCCCCCAGTTTCCTTGCTTTTTAATTGTTTTAAGCGCTTTTAATTGTTTTAGTGTTTTCTTTTTATTTTGTCAGATATCAATCTTTTCATATATTTTTCACTGATTTTTATGATTAAGAAGTTCTTCTCTAACCATAATGAGCTAACTTGCCATGCTAAATTTCTTTTAGTGTTCCTATTTGTTAATATTTACATTTAATCTTACAATCATATGCAACTTGTTTTATACATGATGTACAGATTTAGATTTTATTCCCTCTCTATCAGTTATTCATTGATTATCTCTTTGAGATCACATAGTTATTATATTTTTGTGCTTTCTAATGTCTACTATGGGGTTATCCTTTTATAATTCCACTAATCTCTATCTTTTACAATATCATTTAGCTCCTTTGTTCCATCTTATTCTTGGGATATTGAGGATTACACACATTTATAATTTCTAGCACTATTATCCCACATTTATGACTGTGTGAGTTCAAAATGTGTGAATGAAGCTGATGATAAGAACACAGATGGTGCTCTCATTGTTCGTCTGTAGTTGATCCATGGTATCCTCAGGGATACAGCCTTACTCCAAGAAAGAAGAGATCATGTTTCCTCTATCTTATGTAAAATAGTGTTTTTATATGAAAATACCTACAAATAAAATGATATGTTTGGTATATAAAAACAAAGTAGTAGGTAGTGGTAGCAAGGTCTGAGTGTTCAAGAAGTGACATCTGTCACTGAACAGAAGAAACAATAATACTAGTAGAATAAGGGGGGAAACAGTAAAAGCATTAAATCTAATGCTATGAAAATATTCTTATATGCTTTTGAGATTATTGTGTTTTAACATAAGATGTATGAGGTATAAAAATGTAAATAATGTTGAAATTCTCAGTAATAACATATTATCCCATCTAGTCTATTTGGACAGTTTTCCATTGAAATTTGTGTTCTAATATTGCACATTTAAGCTTTAGTTATATAAAAAAGGTATTTCTCTGGCATATTGTCTACAATATTTCTGAACAGTGAAGTGCTATTATAACTTGGAAAAGCGTTAATGCACTGCTTAGCAGTTTTCTTAAAAAAATTTTTTTTCTGAACTATTTAGTAAGGCCAGAAGATATTATGCAGGCTAATAACACACATGTGTAGATAAATATTACATGTACATATTGAGGTTTTATGGTTCTTTTCATTACAATGTGATATCTCTATAGTGTTCTAAACATATTTCAGTTTTCTAAAATCACATCAAAATTGGCACCATTCCTATGTTAGCTAATAACTAAGCATTAAAAATCAACCTCAGAACCGGCATAATAATATAGGACTATTGTTTAAACACTAGTTCTAAAACTGGAGAAGGGTATAAAATGTGCTAATGAAAGTTTCCCCCACAGTAATTATATTAAATAATTAAAATCTCTCACTTTATGAATTATTTTTGATTTTATATATAGAACTACATCTCAAATTATTTTCTTACCTTCTTCATTATGAACCTTTTTTTTCCTCGTCCTCTTAGCAATCTTCCTGAGTTCTTTTCGGGTGCCATATGAGGAAATCAAAATGATGATACTGGAAGTGGATGAAACACAGTTGGCAGAGTCTATGATTCAGGTAAACAAGCAGCCAGAGAGCTTAAATTCCAATATTTCATTGCAAGCTTCTCATTAAATAGAAATCTGTAAGTGAAGCAAAATTCTTAAACTAAATCATTCAACTGGAAAATCATTGCTGCATAATTAGTTTGAGCATAACTTCTGCATCTGATAAAGCTCTGCATCTTCTCTTAACTGCAAACTGCATATAATGCTATCAAATGATTACATTTCAATTATTTCAAATGACTGTTTTTGAAAGGCAAATTGTTTACTTTTACACATATGTTTATGTTTTTGTTACAGTTAAGACTAGTAATATGCTAATTTAAATTTATTTGTATAATCCTTATAGAATATGTTTTTCTTGGGCTTATGTGTCTTAAAAAGGTGTATTATTGTTTGTTATAGAAGACTGAGGGAATTTTCTCTGTATTTAGAGTTACCTTGATTAACAACCCTTACTTGAGTCATTTGTGTTCCCATGAATTCTAGAAATTTGTTTGCATGGTATTCTGAATCATTCAGAAGGCTGGAAGATTTTTAAAATATTTTCTACTCACAGGATCATTTAACAAATGCTAGTATGGTTTCAGAATTACTTGCTGAATTCTATACATAAGGTACAGTAATGCATGTCTTGACAGAATTTAAAGTTGGAGAAGCAGACCACAAATCATACAGTGAGAGAATAATATCTTCAGTTTGCTATCTTTTATTATTAGTTAGTGCTAACGACTGATTAAAAATATTCTAGATGTTTTAATCCATTGTTAGCAACTGATTAAAAATATTCTAGATGTTTTAATCCATCAGTAAGTGGTATCCTTGGAAGTTCTTGGTTTTGTCTGTCCTGTCTTCTAAGTGTGGTGGTAATATATAATCCCATCAGTGATTTGTGCTGAGTCTCAGACTCATAAACTACCTAATTCAACAAACCTTCTTCAAGCGTCTTTTTTTTTTCTCTAGTAGTTTCTCTTTACCACATTTTGTCTTTATTCCTGTAGATCGTGAGTGTGCTTTGTTCTTGAGAGTAGATTTCCAAGTCCCTTCAATAAAATATTTCTACTTAATGCATATGTATTTTTTACAATGTATTTGTTAAATATTTACAGAGTAGCTTTTAAGTTGATTATATGAATATTTTGGATGTTCATGTGGCTTTTGTTGTTTGAGATGGAAAAAAGTTTGCATTTTAAAATTCATGTCCTAAGAACATTCAGTTCCATATAATTTATTAATATATTAGTTTTCTATTACTGCTTTAACAGTTTACCACAAATTTAGTGGCTTACTATAAAACAAATGTATTACATTTTTGTAGAACCGAAGTCTGGTGTGGGCCTTACCGTGCCAAATTCCAGGTGTTAGCAGACTTGCATTCCTTTCTGTAGGCTTCAAAGAAGAGTTCATTTCTTTGTCTTTTCCAGCTCCTCATGGTTGCCCGCATTCCTTGGCTGGTGGATGCGTCCCTTTAATTTCCAAGCCAGCAATGTTGCAGCTCTCTTTTCCTGTCTTATATAGTCACATCTTCCTCTTACTCTATTATTCTCTCCCTCTTCCACTTTTAATGACTTTTGTGATTACATTGGGCACATTGGATAATCCAGGATAATCTCTCTAGTTTAGGGTCAGCTGATAGCAACTTTAATTCCATCCCAAACCCTAATTCCTTTTGTCATGTAACCTAATATTTCACAGGTTCTGGGGATTAGGTGTGAACCTTTTAGTGGGATTGGGGCATTATTCTGGTTACCACACTTGCTAAATATAAAACCAATCTTATGAATTTAAAATCTAAAAATTTAGTTTGGACATATGCAAAGTCTTCAAATATTCATTAACAATAAGAATTGTATGCTATTTGAAGTCTTGTTTTTAATTTTAAAAATACTTTCTAATTGTTAAGTGAAGAACTTGCCTGTTTTGAACAGGGCATGGAAAAAGCATTACTTTGTAATAATCATTATTTTGGTAGGCTTTGTTCATTGTCATGATCTTATTATGGCATATCTAGTTATTTATTCATATATAACAAGATGTCAGTATTGATGTCATCTTTGCATGTTATTTTTCCACCTCATTGTTTACCCATTTACCTCTGTCCCATCAGTCTTTAATTAATTAATTAATTAATTTAGCACGTATTTCATACTGCTCACCATGTGCAGGGCATGGTGTTAGGCTCAATCGGACATAGACTTTACCTTTCTGGAGTGGCAAGGGAGATGGCATTTGTATATAACTATAATACAGGATAAACATGGCTGTGTTGAGATTGTTTTAGAACTAGATAATGTGCAAAGTGTGAGTATCTGTGTGTAAGTGTCCTTAAAGGTTGAATATGGCATGTATGTAGAAAAGAGCAGAGGGATCCTGTGAGGGAAAAGCTGGGTGTGGGGGGGCAACTGAAGAATTTAGTTCGATAGGAGCTTAGGATGGGAAATATGATAAAGGGAGAGACAAAGGAAGGTCGGGCCTGTACTCTTACAAATCACAATAGTTTCATTACTTTAGAAAGCAAAAATAATGAAGTGAAAAATTAATGAATTTGTGATGAAAGATTAAAACTTAAGTATATATTAACTAAAAATACTTAAGGGGATATGATGATTATCTAAAAGGATGCTGAAGAAATTCAGAAGCCCAATGTAATAAATAGATCAGATGTCAACTAGAATGATTAAAAGAAAATATTAATAACCAGGTGTTTTAGTCTCAGGCAATTCTACTAAGGGAAACTTCTGTTTATATGGGAACATCATATACCCTTATTGTTTTGATTCAGTTTGGTAGTATTAATCGTGAATACTTTTTTTAGGGATGATCTTAAATTGCCACTTTTTTGTTTGTTTTTGGCCAGTCAATCAAGTTTATGTCCAAAGGTACACAGTGAGTCAAAAACTTGTTCTTTGATCTAACTCTTTGATATGTAACATTCTCTAACATTATTTTTTAACTAATAACACCTTTGGGTTTTTTTTTCCTCCTTAAATATATTCAGCATGATGTAGGGTTAATTATAATTTGTACTTGACTTTGGGCTTGTACAGAGTTTATTGATGGTGTAATTTGGAATTGTGAGCACCAACCACTCTTTTCTTTCTTAATTTTAATATCAGTGTACTAACTCGCTATAATACTATTATAGTCGATTATATTTTGATACAGAGGATCTATATAGAATTTGTCTAAGGGATGGTTTAACAGAGAAGCATAATTATATGTATTCCCTTGGTCTTTCTCCATTGGGAGTGTTTCTGTTGTCTAAGTGTGTGGCTTGGGAAAGGCTGTGCACGGACAAAGGAGCCAGAACAACCAAATGAACCTGTGGTTTCTGGGCTGCAGATGATATAGGCAAAGGGCTGTTACAGCCATGGCACTTAAGTTCTCTCTATATGCATTCATCTGCAAGGTGTATCATCCTGTGTCTTCAATGCCTTTTCAAATTTTCTTTCACATCAGAAAAGTTGCTTTGTTTTAGAGATATCTTCATTTTTATTATTAAAACTGTAATCATACTGGTTAAATCTTGCAAGTGCTGTCATTACAATTCCCTTGATTTCTTTTCCATTCTTTCCCTTGCCTATTAGTAGCAATATGATGATTTCTTTTATCCCCGTGAGTGAAGTGCTAAAATATGTTTGGCTTTGCCTGAAATTTCTGACGTTTAATTCCCTAAAGCTGAAATGTAATTGATCACATTTATCCAGGTGAGAAAGCTGTTCCTTTGGTATAGGTTGAATTCTTCTTTCTCCATTATATAGCTAATCAAATAAACATTCAGTAGTACTTGATTTGAATATATAATAACCCTGGATAGAGCAGAGGAAAATTGGTTGCTTTCAAGATGCAGAGAATGTAGCTTAAGGTTTAGTATTAGGGAGGTTACCTAGAAATAAAACTAAAGATTAATTTCTTCAATGATTTCCTTACCATAGTTTATTAAAAATTTTTCCTAGAGTTTAAGAAGCACATTTAGTGAAGATATTTTCTTTTGATTTTAATTTTTAGAACTTAATGAAGCATCTTCCTGATCAAGAACAGTTAAATTCACTGTCTCAGTTCAAGAGTGACTATAACAACTTATGTGAACCCGAGCAGTTTGCTGTTGTGGTAAGTACTGTCTCTCAGTGTCAACTCTCTTTGGAGGGGATTTTTATACTGTGTGAAAACAGAGGAAAGGAAATGTAAGGCTTTTCACATCATCATTGCTCAAAAACATTTAATGTCCATCTTGCTTTTTTCTTTTAAACCTGAGGATATTTATGGGAAATTATCTTGATTTTAAAATATATATTGAAATTCTAGCCGTAAATGAAGTCCAAGGATTTTTTTCAAAAGCATAAACATGATTTTTTTAAGTTCTCTCTTTAATGTCAAAATGTAAAATGAAACCTGCACTCCTAAGACTAGAGAGTATATTTGTGATTTATTCTAGAGCTGTGTATTCCAACATATTGCAAGAGTAGCTTCAGTTTTTCGTTCTAATCATTCACTTCAGTTCATCTCATATTTTAGACTCTGAAATTAGAAATATAGTCTCTTTCTTGGCAATGAGGGTGAAAAATGAATACATTTTAGAAAATCTTCGAGACACCTTGATAATCACCTTGTTCCGGTCTCCTACTTTATAGAAGTTGGGGTCTAAAGAGGTGAAAAAAGACTTTCCAGTGTTATATATTAGCGGTATTGGAACTTTAAGATTTTTTTTTTTTTGCGGTATGCCGGCCTCTCACTGTTGTGGCCTCTCCCGTTGCGGAGCACAGGCTCCGGATGCGCAGGCTCAGCGGCCGTGGCTCACGGGCCTAACCGCTCCGCGGCCTGTGGGATCCCTGTGGGATCCTCACGGACCAGGGCACGAGCCCGTGTCGCCTGCATTGGCAGGCGGACTCTCAACCACTGCGCCACCAGGGAAGCCCTAACTTTAAGATTTTTTATCAAGCTTTCTTTTCTCCTGCTCTTTCCTTCTACCATTAAATTATCATTTTGAGATTGGTTACACTCAGCCGTCATGATGATATTTTAAAGTAGTATTTCATTTTTTTTAATATATAAGATTATTCTTTTCCTGCAGTCTTCAGCTATATTATTACCAACTTCCAGGGACATGATGGAATTGTATTTGATATAATTTTGAAAGTTTGGGTTGGATAACTAAAGGACTATGTCTACATACTATATTTGGCAGGTTGTCGACGTTTGCTATTAAACTCCTTCCTGTGTCTTCATGAACCCATTCTACTCAGCCCTCCCTACAGCACCTCCCCTCCTCCCTCACCCTCCATCCTGCACCCAAAGTTCACAAACTCAGAAGAAAAAACAGCACCTTTTTCCTGTTCACAGCCTTATAATTTTTATTATAAAACTTTTAGAATTATTTTCTTTAGAAAAATGCTTTTTTTTTACCCAATTCTCCAGAGTACTCTTTCCTCCTCATATTTTATTTCTCTTTTCTTTTTTTTTATTTCCTTATTTATTTTGTTTCACCTGATCACTCTGTTTTTCTCTTGATCCCTATTTGACACAATATCTTCCATATGAGACACGGGAGAATTTGCATTACATTTTTAACCACAGACTACTTAGAGTTTTGATTTTTGCCCATCTTTTTTGACTCTTGAATGAAAAGCATAACATGAAAAATTATAATTTTGAAACATTCCCATCCACATTAAGCCTGAAACACATACAAACTTATGTGAAAATGTCTATTTAACGAGTAACCTTTTATGTTGCATATCATCACAGAGATTTAAAACTATTCCCATGTTCTTTCTAGTGATTGTCACAGAAGAATGAACTCAAACTTGCAGATATTTCAGGTTTGTTTAAATAGCCAGGTTATGCCCGCCTTTGAAAATGAGAGTTCACATCAAAGAGGTATGATTTACAAGCAGTGTGCTCAGAGGGGTCAGAAAGTTAAAACAATTATATCCCCAGATACCAGGGCTAGAGGTTATAGTTTTGATTTTAAGACAGAAATGGATCACTTCCATTTCAGGACATGTCAACACAAACTTGACCTTGACTCTACACATTCCATGCTGGATCATACCTGACTACAAATGGAATATAATGAGAAAGGAGTGACGCTGTTGAAAACCATCTGCTATGGAAATATGAACAGAGCTTCACTACCTGTTGATTATGAATATTCCTAAAAATATTGTTTCAAGTTCTGGTTTGTGTTGTACTAACCTTTTAAAATATAATTGTTTTGGTGAAGAAAGGAGAAAGACAGTTGAAGAAAAAATGAGAACTTTCTATATACTCTTTTTTGGGGGAGGGGGTGACAAATGGTAATGTTCTTCAACTTCACCTTTTTTTCCATATCAAGTATTCACCATTTCCAATCTGGCTCTCCCTACTTCTCAAACTCCCGCCCATCCCCCAAAAGACAGGAAAACTTGCTTAAAGTTCTAAACAATACTTGAGAGTTACCCAAAAAATGATGAACAGCATGGAATGCCTTGAAGTTTTCTGTTCTCCTTTCTGGATTAAAAGCTCAATAAGTTCACTAATTCATTAAAGAGTGATGTGTTTTCAATTTATCAACATTGTATAAATGATATAAATTTGGTGGTTTTAGGAAACTGATTATAATCACCAGGTACATTTTTAAACATTCCCATAATGCTGTTTTATTTTTAAAGTGATATGCTTAAATGTAATTGTGTATATGTCAAAGACAGGCTGTTATCTTGAGGTAAGCTAAACTGCAGATTCCTATAAGACTTTTCTCTTGTAGAAAAGCCTTTACTTATTGACTAAACCTAAAGTGCTAATCATTTCTAGATGAAAAATCATCACAGAGTCAAAAACAAGGAAGAGGCAAGGGTTGGGATAGCCTTTGCACCCCAAATAGGGCCAAAGCTTGCCTTTTTATTTGTTTTCACCATAGACAGACTTGCTTTTAGCTCTGTTTCATCTTCAGGTTCTATACACTGATATTGTGATTTCTAGCATTGTTTTCATTTTAACAAAAATCGGTTAAAACCCTGCAGTTATGTTACTTGCCAGTCAGTTTACATTTTTCTTTTATCCAGTTATGTAAATTCATTAATTTGACTCATGTGAATTACAGATGTATTCTATTTAAATAAACACTCAAATTTGATACAATCGATAAAGTCACTAAGGTTGTTTGCATTATATAATCAACTTTAATTCCACACAAGAATTATGTAAAATAGTAAACAAAGAAAATGCAGCTTACCTGGACATCTGTGTTTGTTTACATTATTTCTCTTTGGTAGAAAGGCAGTGCTCAAAAGTAACACATCCAAAATGCTAATAACCAATGTCAATTAAAGACCAAATAGAATGTATAAAATATAACATGTAATTTAGAAATATGTTCTACTTTTGTCATGTATTACTTACATACAGCTATCCAGGGTTCTATGTCCTATAGAGTATGGTATACAAATATAGTATTCAGAAATATGTGAATATCCATTAAGTTGTACGTCCTTGAAGTATTCAATGGGATCACAAGATTTAGCTGAAGCTTAGAAAGAGGCCTAAAATTTGCATTTGAAACTTGGTGTACTAGACTTTCTTTGATTAAAAATTCTAGGTTTTTGAGTATTTGTTTCCACATTATTTAGTTCTGTTAGCTGCCAATTCTTCAAAGGAATCATAATGTTTATAGGAAATTGAATTGAACAATGTTCTGTTTGTGTACTGTATTTTGATCTGCCACCATTTGGTGTCACTGTAGGGCAGGGCTTTTAAACTTTGTGCAGTAGAGACCTCCTGTTTTTGTTCCTTTTTTTTTTTAATCAAAAAATGTTGTAGGAAGTTCATGCAAATTTCCCTGCATTAAAAATGCCTCATTTAAAAATACACCTAAATATTCTTGTTATAAAACATTTAAATAGCATATAAAAATATTGAATACAATGTAGAAGCTCCTTGTATCTCACTACCCACTGCATTCCATATAAATGATCATTTTTAACATTTTGTTGACTTTCCGATCCTATTTCTTTGTATTTACAAATGTATGCATGTTCATATGCACATTGTTCTGAAACTTTTCACCATGAAATATGTTTTGGAGGCTTTTATTTTTATAATGTGTTGTTTTGAAATTCCTATGTGGTATTTCATGGTCCCTACTATGACTTTTTCTGTAACTATTCCCTTAATGAAGGATAGTTGAAAGAAAGCTTCAAGGACGTACAATTTAATGGATATTCACATATTTCTGAATACTATATTTGTATACCATACTCTATAGGACATAGAGCCTGGATAGTTGTATGTAAGTAATACATGACAAAAGTAAAACGTATTTCTAATTTGCATGTTATATTTTATACATTCTATTTGGTCTTTAATTGACATTGGTTATTAGCATTTTGGATGTGTTACTTTTGAGCACTGCCTTTCTACCAAAGAGAAATAATGTAAACAAACACAGATGTCCAGGTAAGCTGCATTTTCTTTGTTTACTATTTTACATAATTCTTGTGTGGAATTAAAGTTGATTATATAATGCAAACAACCTTAGTGACTTTATCGATTGTATCAGATTTGAGTGTTTATTTAAATAGAATACATCTGTAATTCACATGAGTGAATTGAAGATCCATGTTACTTACTTAAAGGAACGTTCTGTGTTTTGGGACAAGCTTGGTTCTTTGCACATAATAGGAATGTGATAAACAGCAGTTGATTAAGTCTTTCCTTTGATTGTGTCGACCATCTTGTAAAGTTGTAAAATAAGGAGTGAAATGCCACTGACCATCCCTCACTGGCTCCCTAAGCTACTTCAGTTGCTTCCCATAACTTTTACATGGATGTCTAAAATTCTTAGAATAGCATTAAAGTGTTAAAAACAAACAAACAAACAAAACTTCATTGAGGTATAATTGACATACAGTAAAATGCACATATTTAAAATTTGTAGAATTTGATTAATTTTGACATAAGTACACTCATGAAACCATCACCCTAATTAAGATAATGAACATACCGATCACCCCCAAGTGTTTCCTCAGACTTCTCCATAATCCCCTCCTTCCTAGCCACCCAGTCACCCAGCATTAGGTCTTTAAGGAGGCAATTCCTGCCCTGCCCCCTGTCTTACTTTCTCCCTGTGCTTCATCTTTCCTCCACAACTTGCTGTGCTGTCAAGGCACCACACTCAGGGCTGTCAATAGGCTGCTTTCCCTTTCTTTTTGCTTTGAGGAAGCCCTTTCTGGAATTCTTTCCCTAGCATTTCTGTTATTCCCTGTAGAATTCAGGATCCTGCCTCTTTGTTACCATAATGCCCAGTGTATATCTGTAAATGGTTCTTATTACCCTGGAATATAGTCGTAGTAGTCATTTATGCTTGGAACTTTTTTTTTTTTTTTTTTTTTTTGCGCTGTACGTGGGCCTCTCACTGTTGTGGCCTCTCCCGTTGCGGAACACAGGCTCCGGACGCGCAGGCTCGGCGGCCGTGGCTCACGGTCCTAACCGCTCCGCGGCATGTGGGGTCTTCCCGGTCCGGGGCACGAACCCGTGTGCCGGCATGTGGGATCTTCCCGGTCCGGGGCACGAACCCGTGTGCCCTGCATCGGCAGGTGGACTCTCAACCACTGCGCCACCAGGGAAGCCCATGCTTGGAACTTTTTGACAGGCTGAAGTATACCATGCTCATCTTTATATTCCTGACACATGGCCCATCTTCCAGTACATGGTGGCCACGTGATACTGGCTAAGTGATTATATGAAATAAGGAAGAGATGAACAGAAAGGAGGGAAAATACATATAGCAAGAACAGTAAAATAAAAACAAAGTTAAAAATTGTTTTTAAGATTATACTTTTTAGAGCAGCTTAAGGTTCACAGAAAAATTGGGGGCAAGTTACGGAGATTTCCTATATCTCCCCACCCTCCACCACCTGCACAAACCTCCCCCTTTATCAACATCTCTCACCATTCATGAACCTACACAGACACATCATAATTGTCCAAAGTCCATAGATTACCTTAGGGTTTACTCTTTTTTTTTTTTTAACATCTTTATTGGAGTATAATTGGTTTACAATGGTGTGTTAGTTTCTGCTTTATAACAAATTGAATCAGCTATACATATACATATATCCCCATATCTCCTCCCTCTTCTATCTCCCTCCCACCCTCCCTATAGGGTTCACTCTTGGTGTTGTGCATTCTGTGGATTTGACAAATATATAATGACATGTATCCATCATTATGGTATAATACAGAGTATTTTTTTAAAATCACATTTTGAAATGAAAATGTTAGATACTTTTGAGATAGTTATTTTAATTTTTGTTAAAATGGGTCTCTAGATGTTATTTCTCTGGGTAAGAATGGGTTAATTCAAAAGTAGACCAAGTAACCAACACTTTTGGGCATAAAATTATAAATTCACACTTTTTTTCAAAACAGAATATAATCACCCTATATGATTCTGCCACCTAACTTGTAGACTTGTCACAGTATTCCACTTTTCTCCTGGTACCACACCTACGTTGGACCTTTTCCTGATCCTTCTTTAACTCAGAAGGCCACGGTGTTTAAATCTGTCAATACTCAGGTACTCAGTGGTTGTATATTCTAAAAAGTGTTGAGGAAATTGTGATTTGGTATAAGAATCACAGCTTATTGAAACAATTTAAGAAAAGACTGATCAAGATTGGTGAGGGACCTGAAAGAATATGTCCACTGAGCCATCGCTTTCCCAGATTTAAAATATCCATCTCTCTCATTCCTCAAGTTTTGATTATTTTGAGTGCTTTGCAAATGTCCAGATAAAAAATCATTCATGTTTCACAGAATTATCACTTTAAAACTTAACAAAAGACGTGGAATTAGTGCAATACAGTTTCTTCTTCAAGGACCCATTTTGGCTTCTTGTAATTACTATTTAATAATTCATCTTCAATCTTGTCTGTCAATGACATAAATCTTGCCAGTCTCTCCTCCTGGAAAATATGAAGTTCTGTTTGTCTTCAGTTGCTGCTTTTTGGTACCTGTCCAGTTGTCCCAGGTCCTTCACATTTCATGATGTTCTAGATAGCACTCTGGCAGTCTCATCTGCAAATCTACCCAGGAGGACATTTGTTTAGAATAATAAACTGTTATAACTCTATCCATAGCTATTTAAATCTTAGAGGTCTGCTTCTCTTAAGATCACAAACGTTCAGCTGTTGTTCAGTTATTCTTGTCACTTTGCTTTGCAACCTTCTTGACATGCTTCTACCAGGATCCAGGACTTAATATAGGCTCACTAGCGCAGATGGCTTTTCTTCCACCTAGTTTAGGGCTTATTAATTTAGCTTGCTTTCAATTGTCATTGATCTGTAGCCTGAAATTCTTCAGACATGTAATACTTCTATCATTTTCCTTGCGATCTGATTTCTGCTTTTCATCTCCTTTAGCAGTCTAAGTCAAAATGGTCACAGTGCCATCTGAATTTTTAGTGAAACTTAGAGAAATTCTGTTGGTTTAAGTAGTTAAACATCAGTTGTCAGCTAATGTCTGTTGGTTTAAGTAGTTAAACATCAGTTGTCAGCTAATACCTCTCTTGCCCATCCTAGTATTTCCTCTGAAGATCTTTTCTCTCACAGATGTCTTCTTAATTCTGCGTACATATGACACAATGGGGGTACATGTTGACAAAACTCTTAAAAGGCCATTTACACCTTTTTCTTTACATGTTTAACAGGTAGTATAAAATAATGTGTAACAGATTTATCGATTTAGGCAAATATACTGAAATTCACAGAAAATTAGAGGCTTTTTTATGGTTGAACTTAAATGGCTTCACTGCTGATAGACTGAGTATATTTAAGAACATCTCTAGTATTGATCTGAGTTCTCATTAAATGCTTCTGAGGAAATGGCTTCGGGTCCATTAGTGTTGCCTCAGCCTTTTGGTGTTACAGGGCTTTGGATTACCAGATATTTTATGGACGAATTTAGACCTTGAGATTATATTGGTAACTGTACTGCTGTCTCATGTGTTTTATTTCAATACCTGTCTCCTTGGTTCAGCAATGATTCATTCGTTTGTTCATTTATTTGGCAAATATTTATTGAACACCTACTGTGTGCTGGGCATTGCTCTGGACTCTGAGTTTGTTGCAGTGAACATGTCTCTTACTCCTTCTTGGTCTTACATTTTGGTTGAGTATAGTAACAATATACACAGAAACAAAAACGTGATGTAATATCAAGTAATACTAAGTACTCCTCAGGAAGTGGTGGCATGAGGGTGGTGCCTACGTGTGAGATTAACATGGCTGGGGAAGGCCTCTCCCATCTGAGCAGAAGCCTGTGTGGAGGAGACCGCAAGCACCAGGCTTTGAGGGATGAGTGTGACACAGTTGAGGCCGGGGCTGTGGCAAAGTGAATGAGGGGGTGTGGGAATAGGAGGGGACATTAGAGAGATGCCACCAGGACCTTGCAGCCATGTTGTGAGGCCCGTGGACGTTATCCTAAGAAAGCCGTTGGAGAGTTTTAAACAAAGAAGTGAAATTATCCGATCTGTGCTTTAGATTTAGATCAGATTGATTATTCTGGCAGCTGTGTGAGGAACAGATTGCGGGGTGGGGGCATAAACTGAAGGCAATGGCCAGTTAACATGCTATGACAGTGATTAAGGTGAGACATAGTGGTGGCTTGACAGGCTTGATGGCAGTGTCTCTGGTGAGAAGGGCAGATTCCATATGTATTTTGTAAGTAGGGAAGGCGGGATTTCTGACAGATTGGATTTAGGGTATGAGAGGGAGTCAAGGATGACCCCCAAGGTGCTTGGCCTGTACAGTTTGAAAGATAGGAGATCCTGTTTACAGAGAAGAGGAAAAGACTTGTAAGAGAGACAGACTGTGGGATGGAAAATCACTTAAAACACGTATAGACATCTAAGTGGACCTGTGAAATATGTAGTTAGGATGTAAGCTGGGAGTTCAGGGCTGGAGGCATAAATTTTGGGAGCCAGTCACATACATGTGGAATTTAAAGCTGTGGGACTGGATGAGATCAGCCAGGGAGTGAATTAGAAATGTAACACAGGAGGCAGTGAAGGGTAAGGCAAAATATGCAAACCTTACTGGTTTTCTCAATCTTTTCCCTTGAGAGAGACTCATCATCAGCAAGGTTCTGTTTGTTTTTGCTGCTGGTTACCACCTCTCTGAGGAAAATTGCAGTCCATGGTCTAGGGAATTGTACAAGGTGATTTTATAATGTGACACTATTGCAGTTTCAAAAACTAAGCATGAGGAAGGGTGAGAGGGCTGTTTGGCATTTGTGGGATATAATTCATCAGGGACCTTTGGAAAGAAGCTAGTGATCATGAGAATGTGTATCTGTGGAAAGGAAGAAAAAACTACTTTTGCCTCTAGATTTTGCTCTCATATGAAAGAAAATGGAATGATCTCTAATATATCATAATAATAAATGTATAGTGCCTATATTATGAACTAAGATGAAAGTTAAAATGCCAAAAGTGTGCAGGCATATTCTGTGATAAAGTCTCGTTTAATCAAGGGATTGAGTTCATTTAGTTCAAATCTACATCAAAATAGTAATATCAAATCCTACCATTAATGGGAAAAATCACTTACATACTACCAATTGTGTTCTCTGTAGAGTGGGAGGATAAGTGGAATTGAACTCTGAATGAATTCTCTTATGAGCTTTTGTTACCTTTGTTCCCCTGAAATTAGTAGAATGTCAGCTATATTAAATAACTTTGCAATTCTTTAATTTATTAGAATGAATAAAACCACAGCATAATCAGAATGATATGCTATTTCATTGAGTTGCCAACTCTAGTGAGTTTCTCAAAAACTTTGAACTTTCAACTGTGATTTACATTGATCTTACCCCTTTTTTCATGTGGTGGCAAAAGGTACGCAATTTTGTTTGTGCTCTAACATGAAAGTAAAATTTAAAATGTTGTGAAATAATTTGATAATATTAAGAAGTGATGTCTATGTCAACTTATCTATATCACAGTCTGTTCTTAACACAGCAGCTAGTGACAAAAGGCAGATAATATTGTCTCTACCTGTAACCTTATACTGGCTTCCCACCTCAGAGGAGGAGCCTAAATCCTTGCTATAGTTGACAAGGTTCTGCATATGTGCCCCTGCCTCGCTGTTTCGTGCCTCATTTTCTACCACTCTCCCCTAACTCAGCTTTAACCACGTGGCCTCTATACTGTTCTTCAAACATGCCAATCACATTCTTGGGAGGTTTACATTGGCTGGTTATTCTCCTTGGACTTATTTCCTACATATATCCAAATGGCTTCTTCCTCATGTCCTTTTGATCTTTCTTCCTATGTCAACTTTTGGAGATCTGCTCTGAGTACCCTATTTGAAATTGCCCATAGCACTTCTTTTCCTCTTCCCTGCTTTATCTTTCCCTCAAGCACTCATCACCTTCTCATTTACTACATTATGTTCTGTCCATTAACCTATCTATTAGTTTATCATAAGAATGACCGTGATCACGGCAGGAATCATTCTCTTAGACACCTACTGGTGAATTTCTAATGTCTTGAACAATACCTGGCATGTAATAATCACTAATAAATATCTGATACATGGATACATAACTTTCCCTAAGGTGCTTTATGGTTTGTTTTAAATACTGAAAAACTAAAACCGTTTAGCTCTTGGCTTACTGAGACTTGCCATGCCCTATGCTCCTAGTACTGAAACACAAATCTGGGTTAAAATGACTTTGTCTTGGTATTCCAGGTTCCTTCAAATATCCTTCATTGCATTTCTAGTCTAATTAGACAGACCTGGGTTTGAATTCTTAAGGTACCATATACTGGCTATAAAATTTTGGGGAAGTTTCTTAACACCCCTCAATTTAATTTTCTTTATTTATAAAATGTATGTGAATTTAGAGCCTATCTCATTAGGTTGTAGTGAGATTTAGGGGAGAGCGTGCATGTGTGGAGTCAATAGTGAATAATAAGTACTCAATTCTGTTAGCTGTTTCATACCCTCCTCTTTCTCAATGATTTTATTCACTCCACAATTGTTTTCTAATAGCTCTCTTTGACCATATTTTTAGATCTCCCAGACTTTTTTGTACTTTGACTTTTAAATATACACAATTTAATGTCCAAAGCAGCAAAGGTCATTGGTTAGGAGTGAGGCCTAAAGGCCAGTTCTGACTCATGAACCATCTCAGTTAGGATCAGCTCTCATGACTTCCCGGTCTCATGATGAGATATGGTGCTGGAGTATTTATTTTCTGTTCATGGGACCAGTTTTCAAGGGGACAATTCAAATTACTGAAAACCTGATTAGGATGAACGTCTCGTATTAGTGGCACGTCTTGGAGCCAGAAATAACCTCTAGCTCTCCGACTAGGTATATCCAACTGAGGGTCTCCACCTTAGGAATCTCCTGAAATTAAAATCACCCAGTTGCATACAGTAATAGCTTGATGGTTATCATAGAAAGTGTGCTCAAGGACCAAACAATATTCCCAAATTCATTTTAATTATCTGAGATATTATAATATAGCAGGCTAACCTTCTGCTTGTAAATCATGTCATGCAATAGGAGAGCTAGAGGAGATTAAAAACTTACTCTACATTACTTTAGCCTGATTATTTTTTAATATGGTATCTGAGACTTATTACACTTAGAAGACGAGAGTTTGGATAATAGGAGCAAGGAGAGAGATTAATTTTGGAGTTTCAGGTCAGTGACATAGGTATTGTATCAAATTAGCAACTATACCATGGTCAAGTAATTACATGACAATTATATTATTTGGCTTTAGTGATGCACAGTTCACAAGGTATATTTATATACATTTACCTGGTACATCTATCCCTCTGATACGACAGCCTCTTAGGCTTATAAGAACTGAAACTCATATAGAAGAGGTGACAACCCAGAACCCCCCCACCTCATAAACAGAAGAGAAGAACTCAGACTCAGGATTTCTGACTCCACATTTCCATATTTTATTTTGTTTCCTCCATACCGTGTTGCTTCTAAATACAAGATTCCTGATCTATTGGTAAAGAATTGTATATATACGAAAGGTGGGAAAAGCCAATGAATGCAAAGGGAAGGTTTTTAAAGGTAGACTTTAGCCTACATTGCACTTTTGCTCAGAACTAGTCCTGTCCCTGCTTTTCTTTGCAGAAAATAAATGCTAACCATTTTTTATCTTTAGAAACTCAGGGCCCAAATGGGAGGGAAATCTTCTGTCCTTCCTTGAAGAGCCTGGAATATAAACTGCCTTATCTGGCTCCATTACTCTGTGAGCACTCACTTCACTTGAGAAGCCTTCTCCTCGTTTTCTGTCCCCTCGTTGACAGGGAATTGGTGTTAAGAGCCCTTGAAAATACCTTTGGGATACCCAGAACCTCAATTGCATAAGTTTTATTCATCTTAATTTGCTTGTGGCTCCTGGCACAGAGGATGGCAGTGTTTCAGTCCTGTGTTTATTTGGTTCTTTATACACTTGTCTGGGCTTTAAAAACTTTTTTTGTTGTTGCTTTTTGGTTCTTTTCCCTCTTTGCTTATATTTTTATTTTGTATTAAATTGTATGTGTCATTAAACATCCTTATCTTCCATACCAGACTTGGCTCTTTTGAAAGGATAAATGTATTTGTTTTCTTTTCTCTAACATTGGGTCAAGTTTCCTGTCCTGAAACTTAGCTATTATCCATTATTAATGCTATTTTTCTTTCTTTACCAAGAATGCCAATTTTGTATCCAAGTTGACATATTTATTTAAGGAATAAGATGGGAAACAAAGTAATTTTTTTCCCCTTTAGTTAAAAGCTAAGGTTAACTTCCATACCACCAATATCACTGCTACCAAATCATTTGACTTTTATTTTTGTCTGAATTCCCATCTGCTAGAAATATCTAATTCTGAGTGTGTGTATGTGTACTGTACCACTTATTGACTTACGTTATTGACCACCACTGAATTACATTAATGTATTAAATAGTCAATTTAGTATAAATTTTAATATGTTTGAGTTCTCATAGTTTGTGGCTTTATGCTGAAACTGATTGGACTAGTATTCTGTCAATGTTTTGTTCATTGGTGTCACATTATGGGTTTCTTCCTGCAGAAAGAAATTCAGGATTTTTGACTACACATTTCCATATTTTATTTTGTTTCCTCCATACCGTATTGCTTCTAAATACAAGATTCCTGATCTATTGGTGAAGAATTGTATATATACGAGAGGTGGGAAAGGCTAATGAATGCAAAGGGAAGGTTTTTAAAGGTAGACTTTAGCCTACATTGCATTTTTGCTCAGGACTAGTCCCGTCCCTGCTTTACTGAAGTTTTGTGTTATGGGTAGGTAGAGTCTTTCAGTCCTATTTTATCAGTGTTTACTTTGTAAGTAGCTCCACTTGGCACTACTCACCACAGTAAAGCACCTCAGCCATTCTGATCAATTGAATGCTGGTATATTCTGAAAGGATTTAAGGTTCCAGTAGCTTTGTATTATGGGTTTCCTTGATACTATCGTTATTTATGCTTTTTCTAATTTCTGACCCAGAATTTTTTGAGGCGTTCTATATTTTGAATGCAATTAAGAAGAAACTAGTTGTTCAGTTAGCTTCAAGACAGTCCTTTCCTTTATTGCTTAATTGTCTGTTTGCTATTCTGTTCTCATTCTATTACTTTATGCACTCTTTTTGCCTTGGTTTTTTTTTTTTTTTTTTTTGCTTTGCTTGTTCTTAGCCTCTTATTTCTTAGTGGATTTTTATAATCTCCTTCTGTTTGCTATTCTGTTCTCATTCTATTACTTTATGCACTCTTTTTGCCTTGGTTTTTTTTTTTTTTTTTTTGCTTTGCTTGTTCTTAGCCTCTTATTTCTTAGTGGATTTTTATAATCTCCTTTGGAACTCTCTCATTCTGACTGTTGGCTTTAGTAATTACCTCTTTTGCCAGTTGAAGACTACTTTTTCCCCTCAACTTTAACCACCCCAAAATTCAGGTTTCCATCTATTTTTTTCTAACCATGGGTCTTAGCTGTAGCCTAATCCTTTGTTAGTTATGTGCCTTGTCTAAATCCTGCCTTCAGACTTTCCTTTGTCTTACCGCACCTTGGTCAGTATCCACGTAATTCTCCCATTTTGCCTGAAGTGCAGATCACAGACCTGGGCCCTCTGGCATCTTCAGACAAAGCAGTAGACATACTTTATTACTGAAGGGCAGAAGAGTTGCCTGAAAAATGTATCAGGGTGATTTTATTTGAACGTTCCCAAAACGCATCCACCAAATCAATGGCTTGAACTGAAGCATGAACCCAAACACTGAATGAATTTCTGAAAGGCCATTGATTTATTTTTAGAAGCCCCTGAATGAAATTTTTTTGTCCTGATGTAGAAACAAAATAAAAACTGCAAACAATCAATACTAAGAAATGCAGCAAGGTGTCATTCGTAATGGGTTTCAGTTTGGAATAAATACAGAAACACCTTTGCCATTAATATTCTGGTATTAGAGAAGGAGCAATAATTTGTAAAATGGCATAGGAAAAAATAAAGTCGAGGCAAAGAGTCGTTCATTTAAGAGTATTTTGAGGAGAGTTATTATTTTAAAATATGACTCAGATAACAAATGTTACCAGAAAAGGACCTCTTATTCTTTATTACTTTTGAGTAGGCTAATCTATGCCATAGTTTTTCCTGTGTCACTTTCTCTTACTTCCACTACCCTGACCCTGCCACCCTGAAGTACCACCCCAAACTTTAGTGCCCGCTGGTGAGGTCAGCTTCTGGAGATAGAGATAAAAGGGTCAGCTGGCTGGCATCGCATCCAAGGATCCGAGTTCGACTTTTTGATGTCCAGCTCCAACTTTTCCTTTTACTCTGTGACTAACCTTTACCTGGTGCACTGATTAATCTTGAACATGTAATTAATTAACCACTTGTGAGTTTAGGGGATTTAGCCAAAGTGCCTCTTGAATGTAAGTATCTTGTTTATGGTATTTTAATGATTTCTCATAATCCCTCTTTTATTAAATGAAATTCTGAAAGTCAGGCAGGGGTTGCCACGCCCTAAGGTGCTTTTGTTTCATACATGTTAATGAATGGCAATGGGAAGACAAATGTAAAGTAGAATAAAGCATGGGTATTCATTTTAGAATAATATTGTTGAGAAAGGATAAAATCTCAGGGGTGGTGATGCTGGGTCAGCCCATCATAACAGTATATATTTTTGTGTTTGCCATTTGTTGATAACCTATTGTGTTTCAGGCCCTATGCCTCATGTTTTGAATGCTCTGTCCTTTCCCACATAGCAGCTAGAGATCTTTTAGTATAAACGTAAATGTGATTATGTCACTTCCAAGCTTCAAATACTCTAATGGTCTGAAGTTTACTTTGTGTTATATTAATATAGCCAGTCCAGCTTTATTTTGATTAGTGATAACATGGTATATCTTTTTTTGTCCTTTTCCTTTTAACCTACCGTTGTTACAGGCAGCATATTAGTTTAGTATTGCTTTTTTTTTTTTTTTTTAAATCCAGTGTGATGATTTCTCTTTTTTAACTAGAGGGGCCATTTTCTGTTAATGTGGTTATTAATATGGTGGGATTTGAATCTCCCATCTTGTTATTTATTTTCTATTTATCTCATCTATTCTTTGGTATTCTTTTTCTCTTGGAGTGAGTATTTTAATAACTTTATTTTTCTGTTGGTTAATTAATTATTACTTTTTGTTTTATTTGTGGTTGCTTTAAGGTTTACATAATATATTTTTAACTACCTTCAAAGAACATGATACCACCTTAAGTGTGGTGTGAAACCTCACAACAATGTTCTCCCATTTTGGGCTGTGTGCACTTGTTATCACACATCTTACCTTGGTGTATATTTAAACTCATAACATGTTGTTATTTTTACTTTCAGCAAATCAGTTGTCTTTTTTATCTACATACTCCAGCGTTCTTCACTCTGTTGTGTACATCTGCCATCTGGAATCATCTTTCTTCCACCTGAAAAATTGCCTGTAACATTTCTTCCAGTGCTAATGAATTCTTTCAGTTTTTATATATCTGAGGAAGTCTTTTTTAACCTTCATTTTGAAGTGTTTTTGTGGGTATGGAATTCCAAGTTGATAGTTCTTTCTTTCAGCACTTTAAACATGTTATCGCACTGTCTTCTTGTTTGAATTATTTGGGCAGGAAATCTGCCATCACTCTTAACTTTGTTCCTCTGTACATGTTTCTTTTTTCCTCTGGTTGTTTTTGAAGATTTTCTTTATCGCTCGTTTTGAATAATTTGATTATGATGTACCTCGGGTGTAGTTTTCATCATATTTTTGTCCTTGGGTTTCATTGAGTTTCTTGGATCTGTTGGTTTATAATTCTCTTTAAATTTGGAATTTTTTTAGCCATTATATTTGTCAGATATCTTTTCTATACCTCCCTTCTCTCCTCTATATCAGAGACTTAAGTTACACATATATTATTATTAAACATATGTTAGGCTTCTTAAAGTTGTTCCACAGCTCATTGATGCCCTTTTTATTTTCTTTTTCCTCTTTTTTCATTTTGGACATGCATTCCAGTTCACTAATCTTTTCTCTTATGGTGTTTAATTTGCTGTTTTTCCTGTTTAGTCAGCTCAGATATCATAGCTTTCTATTCTAGAAATTCAGTTCAGGTATTTTTGAAAAAATATCTCTCATGTCTTGGCTTAAAATCCTTAATCTTTCCTCATCCTTCTCAAACATATGAAATATAATAACTTTAAACTTTCCCATCTAGTATTTCTATCATCTGTGCATTTGTAGGTCTGTTTTTATCAATTTTTTTCCTCGTTGTTTGTATTTTCCTGATCCTTTGGGCTCCAAACAAAAATTTTACCATGCTGTACTCTAGATACCTTTGTATTCTTATAAATGTTCTTGAACTTTGTTTTAGGAGGCAGTTAAATTACTTGGAAACCATTTCAGACTTTTATGGCTTGTTTTTAAACTTTTTTACATGGTATCAGAGTAGCCTTGAGTCTAGACCTCATTTTTCCCCACAATTAAGGCAATACCCTTCTGAGTACCCTACTCAATGTCCCATGAATTACGAGGCTTTTCCACTCTGCCTGTTGAGAACAAGTAAGTGTTCCCAGCTTTGTCTGAGAATCGGGCACTATTACCTCCAGTGCTTTTGACTGATTCTTTCCCCAGCCTTCAGCAGTTTTCTCACATGCATGTGGTGGATACTACAGTTAAAGACATGAGTGGGAAACTCTTGAGATCTCTGGAGCTTTCTGTTTGTGCTACTCTTTCCTTTCTGATACTCTGTCCTGAGAACTCTAGCTGCGTTGGCATTCCCAGACTCTCACTTCCCTCTCAATCATGGACACCTCCTGTTCCACCTGGGTTCCTTCTCCCTGTGCTGCAGTTTGGAAACTCTTTCTAAACAATAAGCTGGGACGGTGACAGGGCACACCTGTTTCCCCTTTCTCAGGCACCACCATCCCACACTGCCTGGAGTCAGTGCCTGAAAACTGTTGCCTCGGGGTGGCAGGGGGAAGGGAGATAAGTCCAGTCCCTGTTTTTCCATCTTTGGCCAGAAGGGGAATCTCCTTCTGGTCATTCTAATGGTTTCTAGTTTCATTATAATTTGTAAGATAATCTTGTGTCTGTTTCTTCAGTCTCATATTTTACCACTGCCTTCATTGTCCGCTGTGTCTCAGCCACATTCTTTTTTTGCTCCCACCTCAGATTTGCACTTACTCCTGCTGCAACCTCTGCTTCAGCCCAGGTGCCACTTTCCTGTGGTAGGGCTCATCATCCTGGTGTCCCCCCCACCATCATCCTACTTATTCATGAGCGCTTATCCTTAACTACAGTGATCCTGTCTATTTGTTTTATTGTTTTTACTGTCTTTTTGTCTCCCTTTCTCCGTCTGTTTACTTTAGTACAGCCATTTGGACCAGGTCCCTGTCATCTTATTTTCACTGTGATTTCCCCAAGGCCTTAAACAGAGTTTGGTACATAATAAGTATTCAGTAAATACTCTGATACATAAATAAATGAGTAATTATATCTGACTGTCACATAACTCCAGAAATAGGCATTACCATTTCAGAGCTGAGGCAACTTGTTCACTCAACTAGTAACTAGTACAGCTCAGCTGTGAACCATAGTTTTATGATATTAAAGGACGTCCTTCATTTTTTATGGTGGCAGTCACTCTTGTGTGTTTGTTTGCCGTAGGTGCCCACTGTACTCGAAGTTGCTTTTAGCACTGGTTTCTGTATGCTTCATCACTGGAGAAAATTTATTTTTGATATTTAAAGATTAACTTGAGTTAATAATAAGTACAAATTACTTAGTATGTTTATGTAGGAGCTTAAATTATTGAGTTGTTGAACTTGAAATTAAGTTTTTGGAAATTTTGTCAGTTACTTTTTTCTTCTTTGGGATTTTAAATCTTCTAAATAGGCAACTAAAAAGTGGGGCATTTGAGTCCATAATAGGAATTATGGTTGTTTTTTGGTATAGAAACATGATGCTTTCTAGTTAGACCATCTATGTAGTATGGAAATTTTATGGCACAATCTGCTTAATGTGTTTCATTTGCAAAAACGAAACAAAACATCATTATAGTCACATACTAATTACTAGCCATGCATCATTCATTTGAAATAAAGCCTAAAGCATTTTGTAGTTGTAAGCAAAAGGTCTCTTATGATTCATCACTTTGCAAACAACATTGTTTTAAGGTTGCTTTTTAGATCCGAGTATCATCTAGTGCCTGAGAAGCATTTCCTGTATTCTGCAAATCTCATCATACAGGTCTCGATATTCTCTTCTAAGACTACTTTGGAAACATAATGGAAAAGGGACACTGGACTAATGAAACTAAGTTATTACTATAGAGTTAGGTAGTTTTATCGCAGTGGTGGCTTAACGTGTAATTGTTGTAGATATAGACTGGTTTATTTTATATCTCATTCTTGACTCCATCTGGAAAGGTCTGTAAAGTGCATTTTTAGTAAAGTTCAGTAAATACTATAACCCGTATTCTACTTAATGGCTCTCCCTATTAACACAAAGGTGAAAATTTGATGAAAATAAGTTGTATACATACTATATGTATATAGTCTCAAAGCATCTTCCTATAAGTAACTTATTAATTATATAGGGAAGATGTTGTAACTTTACATTGATTGGAAAAACTGGTGGACATAACCTTAGCTAAATATTTATGTATTATAGTATATATACACATATGTATTTCCTTTATAATACATATATATGAAGAGGAAGAGAGAGAATATGATGGAGCAAATGATACAAAATGGAAACACTTGGTTAATCTGGGTAAAGAGTTTTTTGTATTCTTAAAACTGAAAGTGTAATAAAAAGGTTTTAAAATTCCGTTTACAGTAACAAAACTATAAAATACTTAGGAATAAATTTTTTTAAAGCTGGGTAAACCACTAACAATGATAAAATGGATAAAATATTCAGGTCCTCCGTTTTAAGGCCATAGACAACCAGTAGAAGAAAACTGCAAGCTTTGGGAGAATAGAAACTGCATGAACTTGTGAATGCCCAGTTTTTGGTCTGGCGAAAGTTTTCCGATAATAGCACAGAGAGCTGGGATTTGAGCAGAAAGTGTGGTTTTCTCTGGAGCATGGAAGCAGGGATCAGAATTTATAGCAGCTGAAACAGGGCAGGCCATTATAGGGGAATGAACTGTGCAGAAAGGGACTCCAGTTTTCCATGTGGGAGTCTCCCTGGAGTCTGTGCCTGGAGGCTGAGCTGTTCATATGCTGAGCAAGATTTGCCAGATAGCACATGCTGCACGGTGAGAGTAGAAGAGAGATACTAGGGGTCCACATTCCTAGGAGGCATTGGTGTTCTGGCCCTGCCAGAATAGAGATAGCTTCTTGACACCTCATTAACTTACTTGGCATTCACTCAAACAACTGGAAAGGTTATACCTTAGGAAAGAAGACCAACATCCTAAAGGAGTACCTACTCTAGACTCACCCTAAGAAAACCTATAATCAAGTCTACAGGCTTCTCTGGGAAGAATGAGTCCTACCAAGTTAGAGGGGCTAGAGAAACAACTCCCACTTTCCACAGAGCCACACTAACAAAGTGTAAGCTCAAGCCTATTAAGCCTATAAATAAGCCTGCCGAGAAATTTAAGGTGATCAACCAATGATTGATTTGCCTGCTAAAGCAAGAAGGAACATTCTTCCAAGGAATATTACAACTCAGGAGTTGTTATAACATTTCATCATTAATTAAGAAGTAAAGATTAATAAAATGAGATGTATTGTAAAAGAAAAAAACAGTCAAATAAACAAGACGGCCCAGGTTTTAGATTTCAAATGCAAAGACTTTAATGTGGATATTATAAATATGTTCAAAGAACTAAAGGAAATTATCTTTTAAGAATTGAAGGAAAACATGATCTTAATTAAGGAATCTTTGCAGGGAAATGAAAACTATAAAAATTTGCCATATGGGAATTCTCAAACTGAAAAGTTCAATAACTGAATTAAAATATTCAGTATATGGGTTAATAGTATATTGGAGATAAATAGTCTAAAACACCTGTAATTGTAGTCCCAAAAGGAGAAGAAAGTGAGATTGTGGCTGGCAAAATATTTGAAGAAATAAGGGCCAAGAAATGCCAAATTGAATGGAAAATATAAACTTACGGTTCAAGAACCTCAGCAAACCCCAGTCAGGATAGATATAAAGAGAAAGACATTTTGGCATATTCTAGTCAAACTGCTGAAAGACAAAGACAAAGAGAAAGTCATGAAAGTGATTTGAGGAGGGGAGAACATATAAGAAAACAAGGAGAGAGATTTAGCTGACCTTGCAGAAATAATGGAAAGCAGAAGTCAACAGAAGGGTGTATTTTAAATGTTGAAATAAAGAAACTCTGTAAACTCAAAATTCTCTCTTTAGTAGATACCCTTCCCAAAATAGGGTAAAATAAATACATTTTTAGTTCTGTGAAAACAGAGAGTTTGTGACCATCAGACCTGCCTTACAAGAAATGCGAAAGTTGTCCTGCAGGCCAAATGGAAATGATACTAGATGAAAAGTGATATCCACAAAAAGGAATGGAAACCATGTGAAATAATCAATGAACTATGTTTTCTTTCTTCTCATAATTTACTTAGAACTAATAATTAAAAAAATAACATTGCAGGATGAGGTTTATATGTATATAGAAGTAAAAGATATGATAGTAGCACAAATGATTGGGTAGAACAAATGGAATTATGCTGTTGTAACATTATAACACACATGAAATGAACCAGAAGGTGGGAAGTGTGAGTGAAATGCTGGAAGGGGGAGGCAGGAAATGAAACCTATGAACAGGCACAATACTGACTTTATAGTCACTCTAAATAGACTACATAAAGATGCATATTGGTAGTCCTAGATAAACCAGGAAAAATATAATAAAGAGATATAGTTAAGAAGCCAGTGGAAGAAATAAAATGGAATACTAAAAACTGCTTGATGAACACAAAAGCAGGAAGGGATAAAAGAGAGGTAAAAAGCAGAAAGGACAAATGGAAAACAGATACTAGACACTAAGAAAAGTTGCATAGCTTTGTATATTTCAGAGAATGTATATTTCAAGACAAATCATATTATAAGCAATAGAGGCATTATACAAGGATACAAGGAGTAATTTACAAGAAACAATCATCTTAAATATGCATGCACCTAATAAAGAACATTAAAATTCATGAAGCAAAACCTGTAGAATTAAATGGAGAAATAGATAACTTCACAATCATAATGAGACTTTAATGCCCCCTTTCAGTAAATTCTAGAAAAAGTAGATCAAGGAACAAATCAGTAAATAATTAGAAAACCAACACAGTTCTATCAACCAGCTTGTTCTAATTGGTATTTATAGAACATTGCCCATATAACTGCAGAATATACATTCGTTTCAAATACACATGGAACATTCACCAAGGTAGACCATATGGAACATAAAATAAGTCTCAGTAATTTTCGAAAGACTGAAATCTTGTAGAGTATGTTTTCTGTGTAAATTGGAATTAAATTGGACAACAGCAATAATAGAACATCTCTCACTGTTTGAAAATTGGCTAACATAGTTTTAAATTATTTATGGGTCAAAGAAGAAATAATTTTAAACCTAATGAAAATGAAAGCACTGAAAAAGAAAACTAAATTCTCATATTTCCATCAGGAATCAAAGAAGGGAATCTACTACAGAAAATTAGAGACCCATATCATACGTAAACATATATACAAAAATTGTCAAAACATTTTTGTATCAAATAGTGCAATGCCTAAAAAGGAGAGTGTGTCATTGCCAAGCTGTGCAAGGTTGGTTTAACATTTGAAAATTAATGTAGTTGACCATATTATCAGAAATAGGGAGAAAAATCATATAATTATCTAGGTTCAAAATAAAAAGCATTTGACAGAATTGTATCTTGTTTATGATATATAAAAACTCTTAGCAAGTAGAAATAGAAGGAAACTTTCTCAACCTGATAAAGGACATCTATGGAAGACATGGAGCTATCCTCATACTTAGTTGGGAAAGATTAAATTCTTTGTCATTTATGATTGGAAACCAGGCAAGGATATCTATTTTTATCACTTTTCTGCATTATAATATATGTTCTAACTTGTGTAATAAAATAAAATGAAATTTAAAAAATAAAATAAAATGCATGCTTATGATAAGGTATTTGCAGGGTACAGAAAAAATAGATTGAATGAAAAAAATAACACTGCTAGCATCCTAACCCAAATCCCACCAATGATAACAAAAATAATAAAGACATAATCAAACACTTGGAAAAAAAAAAGAAACTGAGATAAAAGGCCTGTACATTGGAAATGATGTAAGTGAACTTATTATCTATGTAAATACATAAGGAATCTGTAGTAAACTTTGTTAGAAGGTCACAAAATAGTCACTGTACCAAAATCAGTTGTATTTTTCTCTATAAGCAATGATATATCGGAAAGCAAACTAAAAATAGTACTATTTTCAATAGCATCAAAAAATGTAAAATACTTAAGGATGCATTTCACTGAACATGTGCAAATTTTCTACACTGCAGACTACAAATTATTGCTGAGGGAACTTGAAGAAGTTGTAAATAAATGGTGATACATACCATGCTCCTAGAGTGGAAGACTCAATTTGTTAAGATCTCATTTTTCCCTCAAATGATCTATAGGTTCCTAATACACATACGATACACATTCTCAATCAATCCCAGCAGGTCTTATAATAGTAACTGACAAGATATCACAAAAATTCATATGGCTTGCAAAGGACCTGGAATGGACAAAATCAATTTTGAAGAAGAACAAACTTGGAGGACCTAGACTACTGATTTGATATCAAGACAGTAAGGTTTTGGCTTAAGGAAATATAAATGTTTTTCTTAAAAGTATAGAAATAGATTCACAAAGATACCATCAATTGATTTTTCAACAAAGACTTTAAGACTAGTGAGTAGAGAAAGGAACTTCTTTGTACCAAATGATGCTGCGAAACTTGGACATTCTTTTGACTAAAATGAATCTCAACTCCGTCACACCACGCAGAACAGTTAGTGAGGGATGGAATATAGACCTAAATGTGCAAAGATAAAATAAAAGCTTCAAGAATAAAGCATAACATTGGCAAAGGGGGCGTAAAGTGTCATAAGCCACTTTGTAAAAAGTTTGACAATTTCTTATAAGGTTAAGTATGCATTTACACTATACTATTTAATGGAAATGAAAAGACTCATACAAGAATATTCATAATATCCTGTATTAGTTTCCCTGGGCTGCCATAACAAATGTCCACAACGTTAGTGATTTAAAACAACTAATTTATTCTGTCATATTTCTGGAGACCAAAAGTCCTACATCAAGCTGTTGGCAGGGTTAGCTCCTTCTGGATACTCTGAGGAAGAATCTGTTCCATGCCTCTCCCTTAGCATCTGGTAGCTGCTCGTAGCCTTTGGTATTTCTTGACTTTTAGTATCACTCCAGTCTCTTCCTCCATCTTCACAGTCTTCACGTTGCCTTCTCCTGTGTGTGACTTTCTCTCTCCTTTCTTGTAAAATAACATGGCGTTAGATTTAGGGATCTCCCTGAATCCTGCATGATCTCACCTGGAGATCTTTAACTTAATTACATCTGTAAAGACCCTATTTCTACATAAGGTCACCTTCACAGGTACCTGGTTTAGGACTTATCCTTCCAGTGCCTATTCATTCCAACCCACTACACAGCCCCAAACTGGGAAGAAACCAAAAAGTCCATCAACTTTTTGGTTTAGGAAAGAGGCTAAACAAATTTTGGTGTATTCTTGCAATGAAATATTGCTCATTAATAAAAAGGAACACAGTATTCAATCATACTAACATTTGTGTGAATCTCAAAGTCATTTTATTGAGTGAAAGAAGCCAGACACCAAAAGTGTTTCCTGAAAGTTTCATTTATATAAATTTCAAGAACAGGCAAAACTTAGTTATAGTGATAGCAATCAAAACATTGGTTTCCTATGTTAGGGTGGGGATTGTCTGGAAGCAGACATGAATGAATTTAAGACACCAGAAAGGTTCTGGGTTTTATGCCAGCTTTTTAATTCATCAGATATGAAACTTATGTGTTGAGTGTTTGCTAAGACTGCCAAATTAAATAAGAAGTCTCTCGCTCTCTAACTTTACCATTTTCAGATCCTGAGTATCTGTGGAACTCATTTGGACCTCCTGTGAAATCCTTCGTGGTCTAGAATTGATAAGCATTTGTAGACAAAGAGAAAGCATATCTGATGGCTATAGCTAATTGTCTATTTCTTGACTACCTAGAGGAATATACATTTTATCCTTTTAGTTTTTTGTGTGTGTGTGTATAATTCTTGGCTTTACCTTGCTCCTTTGGAAAAATGTAAAAAATGCGACTTTGCCACAGCAAAGTACAAAAAATGTACTTTGCTGTTGTGTAGTTTAAAAAAAATAATTTTAGCCTATGAGTTTTATTATCATAAGGGCACATTTATTTTAAAAACACTCTTGATATTCTGAGCACTACCCAGGCATAAGGCACTTGAATAGCTATGTTTTTGATGCCTTTCCTAAAGTGAAATGAACTTTTTTTTCTGAGAATTCTGGAGATTATGAAAATATTGGCCAGCTAACAGTAAAGGGAAGACATTTTTCATGTAGTTTAATTAGAAAAATCAAGTTCAAAACTTTTTCCTAAGTGTCTTAAGTCTGTTGTTAGATCACCTTCCTTTCTCAGATGTCAATTTTCTCCCTCAACCCTTTGTCGTTTTCTCTAGTCTTGTCTTTCACAAGGATGCACTCGTTTTTTCACAGTCTCCTTGCTTCTCACACCTCTCTTACGGGGAGTGGAAGAATTAGCAAATATGGAAATAAGAGTGGAGAGTGCAATGTAACGGGACAACAAAAGTGGATCTGGAAGCATACAGGGGTAATTAGGTATACCAAGAAGAAAGGAAAGAAATATGAAGTAGTAGCAGGCAGAGCTCACAGCAGGGTCAACCTGTCTCCATAGCGTTTTGTCTAATAACTACCGTGGGGAAATTAAAGTCTGTTCCTACTCATAGGAAAACATAGTAGAAGTATTGGTAGTTTGAGTATCAGGTGGCTTTTAAGTTGCGGTTATTAATTTCCACATTGTGATTCTCTGAGTGGCATGCACAGTTAGTCGGCAGCAAGTTAGCTCTAGGCTCATGCCCTACTGTCCCTGTGCCCTTGAAGGAGTCATTTAACCTTACAGAAACGCCGTCCCATTATTCCTTATAATTATGTATTTACAACATGTATAACGTAAAGGTTTAGAGTAGTAAATCAATTAAGACTCAAGCTAGTAGCTTTTCAATCAGCAGGTTACTTGTATTAGAAGGAAAGTTGAATGATTAATTAGTCTTACAACAACTTTAGGGAAGAATAATGAAGATATAGAGGATGTTCTCAAATTTCTTTTGAGGTGCGCCTACACGAGGCTGTAGGCAAGAAGTGGGGGAAAACCCACAAGTTTTGAATAAGTTGGCTCCTGAAAATCTCATATTTATAAAAGAAACTGAATAAAGAGGATATAGTGTTAAATGTAGTTGGTATAAAAATGTCAGACGGATTCTGTTTTTTCCCCCCCCGTGAAATAATGGATAAAATTTAAATTATATGAGAAAAAGATAACCATAGTGAGATTATGGGAGATTACATCTCCCTGAAGACTTTTTCTCCTTTTTGCCCTTTAAGACAGATGGAAAGAATTCAGTGATACAAGGGCAGCAACCACCACTTCTGTGCCTTTTGCAGCACTGAATGGGCACCCAGTTGATGCTTGTTGGTTCATGGATTTTCTCAAGGTCTTTTCATCTTACTTTGTACCTGCTCCAAGAACATGTATATTGCCAACAAACAAAATTTTGAAATAAAAATTACCCTTAGTGTTCTGGATATTGTTTGTTGATTTTATCCAGTCACCCTTCTTAAGGTGTTTTCATTCAGGCACATGACGTCTGTGGTGGTGTGATGGGGTGGTTGCCGGAGTACTGCTGCCTGCTTTCAAAATATAGTAATAAAACCAAAATATTTTTATTTTCTTCTTTATGCCTTTAGGTTGGTCTTCAGACTATAACTCATTATTGTCAGATTTTGGTGCTATGTGTTTACATTGCTAGGACTCTGTAATAATAAATGTAAAGGATACCTCTGTAAAAATGAATTCTAATCTCTTCTAACATTCTAATTATTAACTATCTATCTTACAGTTAAACTTTTGCAGTAACCCTTCCTTTCTTCATCTTTTTTTTATGACTTTCTGTTACCATTGAGAATATTATTTGAGCATCATAGCTCTCCATTTATGCATTCAGTCTAGTCTTTGGCAGACAAGTCATAGTTCTAGATTCTTGGGCAAGCAAACAGAATGCAAATGTCCAGTGTTTTTTTTTGTTTTTGTTTTTTTAAATATTTATTCATTTGGCTGCCTCGGGTCTTAGTTGTGGCACATGGGCTCCAGAGGCGTGGGCTCCCCAGTTGTGGCACGCGGGCTCCACAGTGCACAGGCTTAGTTGCCCTGCGGCACTTGGCATCCCCGTTCCCTGACCAGGGATCGAACCCACGTGCCCTGCATTGGAAGGCCGACTCTTAACCACTGGACCACCAGGGAAGTCCCAGCAAATGTCTAGTGTTGACAGAATATGTGAGGGGGTGAAGAAACATTCTTCAGGATTTAAAATATATATATTTTTTCCCTTTTTTTACCTCTTTTCTTTGATCCCATCTGAAGAAATAGAGTTTGATTTGCCCAGTGAGAAAAATAACTCTGCAATTATCTTCATAGATTACAAGATTTAGATCTTAGAACATTAGCCTTCATTGACATTTTGTTGTTGTTGTTATTTTTAAAATAAAAGGGGCAGCCATTTGGCGTAGGGGATTAGCATAGGCTAAATGGTAGACCCTGGACAGGATCTAGTTCTAGTGATCTCTCAAATTCCTTTCCAGTGCAGTAATTTTGTTCACTAAAATGCATTTGTTTTTTATCAGCCAAAATGCTCACTTCTCAAAATTTGGAAGAAAGAACAATATGAAAAGGACATCTAATTTAAAAAGGTGTTCAAAGATGTGTTTAGGTTACCCTTCCTGACTTGGCTTTGTCAAGTCCAAACAATGATTCATGCCCACTAAGAACTGGTATTCTAATAAGGTCTCACTTTGTCTTTCATAAATTTTTATATTACTAAAATTTATTTTATAAAACCATTATTAGTAATGTTTCTTTGTACTTTAAAAAAATGTCATTTTTGAGCTTACAGTTTCTTTACTCTTCTAGGAGAAAAAATTTTATTTTCTCTAGATGGGATTTTGAAGACGTTTCTTGAATTCAAGGAATTTTAAGACATTCCTTAGAATACTTTGTAGAGGAGACTTCTTACTAATTATATTAGTTGAGCTTTTAGAGTCTTGGTTGCATACACATAAGCATTTAACACGTCAGGTTGCTGGGGAGAATGCTATATGTAAATTAGATATATTATTTGCTGAGAAACTATTTAGTGACTATAAGAACTTGGTTCCTCTGAAGATATTCTCTCAGAGATATCTACTGAGAGCTCTTTATTGCTCTGATTTTGTTAGATGAGTAAACTGGGTTATGTTGTTAAGTCATTAAGGCAGTGCCTGTAGTATCCTATTGGAATCTAATAAGTTCAGGCTTTTGTATGGTACATTTTATTTTAAATAACAATCGTTATATTATTAGCAGATAGTTTTTAACAGAAATCCTATAAGCTTCATGTGGCATTGTTTTTTAGCTTTTCCTTGAGGGTCAGTGATGAACAGAACTATTCTCTATTTTGATCCTATCATGTTCTGTCACTGTTTTTTTTCCTGACCTTGCCTCAGAGTGCTTTTGATGTTTATAATCGTTGTTGAAGTTCACCTGTTTTACCACTGCTGCCCCACCAATCTGTTTTAAGTCTCAAATTCCTAACATGTTTGGTCAAGGAATTCACATGTAACTTAATGTGGTATGTCTCCAGCCTTCAGGCTCTTCCCCCTCATGTGTGTTGCTAGCACATGGTTCGGGGGTAAATTTAAGGCAAGAACTTGCTGACCCTCTAGCCCTTTTGTTCTTTCAACATTTTCAACCCCCTATATACCCAGTAAGGAAACGCAGAGTCCCAAATGGGGCTTAACCTGGCACGTGGCAGACCTGTGGCTTTGCACCGCTTCTGTCTCCTGCTCTGCCCATGTTTTCTAACTCTGACTCTGCTAATTTAGCATGTGTCAGGAGTCATTCTGCTGTCCTGTGTTTCTGAAGAAAGTCAATTTAGCACAAATTGGGACCTATTTACTCTCCTTCAATCTAACACATACTGTTAGTCAGCAGGGCTCCTGTGGACAGCAATTGCTATTTGAAGAAACAAACCCTCTTTAGACCATTCTGAATATGTTTTAAACATGACCCAGCATATTTCAGTATTGAACAAAAATTAAAGCAGTGCTATGAATGCTTTGTAATTTGTTGCCTCTGTATCCTGTTTCCTTTTAAAAATTCAGTTTTTTTTACAAAAGATATATGTACTTTATTTCTTAAACTTTGTCATTTAAGTAAAGCTCTCTTTTCATCGAGCATCTAAATTTTTAATGTTTTCTTTGAGTGATGACTCAGGATTCCTCACAAAAACACGCAGGGCTTTTCTCTCTTCCTGCTATGAGTTTTAGGGGACATATTGCTTTTTCCGTACTGTCATACCAATAAATCATCCCAGATTACTTGCAGCCGCACAGTACTAAAGTATACCATGCATTTTAAAGGAAATCTGCTATTTTCTTTTCAATCAGATGAGCAATGTGAAGAGACTACGGCCACGGCTCAGTGCGATTCTCTTTAAGCTTCAGTTTGAAGAGCAGGTGAACAACATCAAACCTGACATCATGGCTGTCAGTACTGCCTGCGAAGAGATAAAGAAGAGCAGGAGCTTTAGCAAGTTGCTGGAACTTGTGTTGCTAATGGGAAACTACATGAATGCTGGCTCCCGGAATGCTCAAACCTTCGGATTTAACCTTAGCTCTCTCTGTAAAGTGAGTTTGTTTTTTCAGAACATATAATTTGCCTGAACACTTATTCTTAAATGTCAGCCCTGATTACATTACTTATTTTTTATTTTGATGTGCTCATTGTCAAGAACTTAAACTGAACCGTCAACCCAAACCCAGAGTGAACTGAGCTCAACTCAGCCTCTGAACTAAATCCAAATGTTAATTTTCTCTGATCTGCAAATTCAACTGAAGAATTTCGTTTAACAGCAAAATTATGTTGTAAACCTGTGCTTTCTCAAACTGATGAAATGGAACATCAAAATATTATTTAAACCTAATATTCATTCAATATAAATACCTGCATATCACAGTATATATATTGAGCATTGCTTGGAATTGCCACTAAAATCTTTACCGTTAACTATTTAAATATTTCTTTGCATTTTTCTTTTTTGAAAGCTGACTAAAGGGAGAGAAAAGTGAGACTGCTTTATATAAAGGAAAATCATTATATTAGGAATAGACATAACTCGGATGTCTTTAATTATTTTGAAATGCTTCTATCTAAATATAATTTTAGAGGAGATGAAAATTGAGTAAGTTTAGATATTTATTTTCTTCCAGGTTCTTCCATAGTTTAAATTTTCTTACAGCAAATGTATTCACTGTTGTATATAACAGAGCTCTGTCTTAAGAAGTGGGCCATAGTAATAGTGCTTTATTGATGAGCTTACAACAAATTCTTCTCAGTTACATATCACAAGAAAAGCTTTCTCTTGTTCTTGACCTCATAACATCTATGCTCCCTGATTAAGGAATTTGATTATTGCGACTACCAGTTAGATTGGGAGGTGAGAAACAAGTTCCGCTTTAGCTATGGGTTTACGGAATAGTTGATCTCTTCATGCTTTCATGGCTTTTCTTACACAGTTTCCCTGGCTTATGCTTTCTGTTGGTATCGGTGACTTGTGAGCTTTTCCCCTCTTCCATCTGCATCTTTTTATTTTCCTCTCCTTGTTTTCTTAGCCTGCTGTGTTCAGTTAAGATTCCTAGCAAGTATTATTATGTGGTTCATAATACATGTATTAAAGACTGCACATTTATAGAGTGCTTACTTACCCCTGTGCCAAATGCTTGACCTGATCATCTCATTTAATGTATGTGATTAATATTTACCTGGGATAATGGGACTCATATTTTTCACATGTAAGCCATTAATTATGCTTAGATATTTTAATGGAGCTCTATACTAAAGTTATGGCAGCAGAGTTAAGAGAGAGTGGCTAGCTTGGCTAAGGAAGGGCAGTTTCACACTCAGAGAGGATCAGGAATTTGAGCTGGATCTGGAAGGATGAGTGGATGTTCCCTGAGAGGAAAGGGCATTCTAAGCAAGTGTCAACAGTTCACATTAAGGGTTATATCATGGCACAGTTGGAGCCTGGATGGGAGAGGAGTGGAGAAAATGGAAATGTGATAGTAAATGGGTCTAGATGGTGAAGAGCTTCAAATGTCACACCTTATATTGAAGGTTTTATGGAGACATGTTACTTCTGTAAGTCAAGTGATATTATCATCTGTCTTCCAGGAAGATAATTCTAACAGCAGTATGGAAGAAAGGTAAGCTGCACTTCCCAGTACTGTCACCATTAGCCATACATATTTAAATTTAATTGTAAATCAATTACTATTTAAATAAAATTAAAAATTTAATTCCTCACACTTACCATGTTTCAAGTGAGTCAGTGTCCATACATGCTGGCAGCAAATATGGCACATTTCCATCATTGCTGGAAGTTCTATTGGACAGCGCTGGGTTGGGGGTGGGGGGGTATAGTGGGGAGAGACTCGGTGATTGGCTGACCTGTGTCATGTGACCTGGGAGGATGCCAGAGGAAATGGAGCTGAGAAGATAGATGGGAATGGTGAAGGAAAAAGGGAGGGGTCAAAGATAACTCCTTGCTACTGACATGTTTGAAGTAGTTGCTCAAAAGAGAAATGAGTTCAGGCTGATTTTGGTGTGTCCTTCTCCTAGCTTCCCTCAGTGTATTAGAAGGCATCTGACTGAAGCTGCCTTATTCAAATGTTTTACCAAATATTTGAGTGTCCACGATGAAACTGTCACTGTGCTTTGAGATGTTGGAGGTCTGAGCTAAGGTAGTGGTAAAGGCGTAGAAGGGGAAAGGGGATGGAGGGAAGTGTACACATTTAAGGAACATCTAGTTATTGTCAGGGCATGGTGATTATGAACTTGGAGGCTGAAGGATAAGGAGGCAAGTAAGACTGCCGGGTTCAGGCTTTCTCTGAGAAGGGAAGCAAAGGAAGAAAAACAGGAAGAGGAGCGAGGTTAGGGAGAAGTTTATTCCACACGTACAGACCTACTGGAGTTTGTTTCATAGTGCCAAGTGTCTGTTCCTCTTTAGATTTTGCATCTCAGAACTACAGCCAACTCACAAGAAGTTGACCACATGCCCTCCCTTATTTCTTCCTTGAAAGAGAAGTGTAGACAAGAGATTAGGTCTGATTAATGAGGTGGAATTCCCTAATACAGTACTTGGTACATAGTAAATACTGAGCAAATAGCTGTTGAATGGATGACAGTGCAGTAGACACAATGCAGTACATACAGTGTTGTGTAGAGACAATGTTATTATGTAGCTGAAAACAGAAATCCTCTCATGTTGATATACAGTCACTGATGCATAGTGATTTAAAACCTCTTACAAATACAATGCATGCTGCTACTATTTTACGATAGTCATGCTACAAACCAGTTAATCTGTCTCCAGGTAATAGAGTTGACTGTATTTTCAGTCGATGGTACTGGCTATTTTGATCATCCCTATAAGGAGCCTTATGTTGTACAAGAAACAAAATAAATACTACAACTTCATATTTTTTATTAACCTACATGTCAAGTCGAAAGCATATATTGAACAAGATGATATCTCATCATGTTTGTCATCAGATGTAGCAGCTTGATCGTTGACAATTGTGATTTTCACACTGAGTGTAAAGCATTTGGTTTGATGATAAGCCCCCCCACAGGGAATTCCATATTTATTTGACAGTAGAAAGACAGGGTAATATTTTAATCTGTTCGAACATGCTGGGTAACTATATGACATTTACTATTCTATATCCAAAATCTTTACTTTTAAATGCCCTTTATAAATTTAGCTTAAGTATGAACAGTGTGTGAAAATTCATATTAAATTGTTAACTTTGCGTTGTTTAGAAATAAATACATGAGTCATGATTCCTGTATGCATTGTAGTTTGGTTTTAGGGTTTATATTATATCTTTGTATACATTTGTAATTGAGATGACTAACTATAATAAATGAGTTCAGAGAGAAAAGATTTTACTTTCTTTTACTTAAAGATTCGATAGGGTCTATGATAAATAAATATAAAAGTAAAATATGAGATATAAAGTAACCAAAGACTAGAATGTATTAAGATGTAAACATAAAGTAGACGTATAGGTTTGAGGCTTTCTGATGGAAAAAGTGAAGTGCAAAACATGGTCATGAAACTTTTCATGAGCTAAAAATTGTGGTTTCTCTTATTAGCCAAAGCTGAACTTCATGAGAAATTTTGCATTTGTGTCATTATAAAAGGAAAGTACAGTGTTGAGCAGTGTTCTTTTAAACAGCAAATGAAAAATTCTGTTTCATGAGGTTCTTTCTTTTAGAACCATCTCCCCTTCTCTGCTCTTCCCCTCCCCTCCCCTGACAAATATGTACTCAGAGCCTCTTATGGGGTAACACTCCAAGAGAACCCTCATAGTAAGATACATATGTACTTTTCAGTTACAGTAATGCTATCCCTAGTTTAAGCAAAATGGTGTAAGTATTCAATACCTTGCTTTCTGGCGGCTTGGCTTTTTAAAAGGATAAACCTCAGACTATATAGAAGAATGGACAGACTGCTTGTCATTCATAAAATCCCCCAAAGATATTACTAAACTTTAGATAAATTTGGATATGAAGCAGTTTGGTATTATATTCTTTTTTTCAGGACCTGCTATTGGTTAATTCGTATCCTTAGAAATACAAGCAGCAAATAGTAGGTGCTTGCCTGACCAAAATGCCCACCTAGAAAAATTTGTATGTCATTAGTGTTGAAATTAGTAATTGTAGTGAATCTGTGCGTAGAGCCAAGTAGATCAGCATTCTAGCAAAAAATGAGTTGACTCAACCATCAAAGTTCAACACCATATTAAATATATGAGATGATTTTAACTTGTTATTTAAAAAGCAGACATTATTAATCCATGCACAATGACTATAATGTGTGTTTGATAATGTTTACTAATGTCTACTGAAATGTTTGATTCCTGAATAACAAATCATCTCAATCAATACAACTGGATGATGGAGCTGTAAATTGTAGCTCTTTGTTCTATGTAACTAAATAAAGTGACTACCTGTATTGGGATAGTAAATATAAATTTTGAAAGAGTTTACCAATTGTAATAACTTATTTCTATCAGTGTATGCTGTTATTTGAGGGGGGGAATTGCAGAAAAATTCACTATTGATTTCCTCTATAAATTTATCCATATCATTACTTTGTAGGAAATTTTCTGTTATCAATAGAAGATGCAATTAGTTCCTCTCAAAGGTGAAATTATCAAAGGATACATAGTAATGGGGCTGTTGGTGTTGGGAGTTAGGTGATAAAAGGCAGTGTTGGTAGGTCAGATTGATTTTTGTCTAAGTTATCTTTTCGAGTGCATGAAATTCTTATCTGGTCTGTATATTTCTTTCACGAGCACAGGCTAACCAAAAGTAGAATAACTTCACCAAAGCTGTGATGGGGAAGATGTTTTAGAAAAAATGTTTAGTTTCCTCATTCTTTAATGCTGTTACCAACTCTAGTGAGTGATTTCTTAAAGTTGTGAACAGCTCTCCTTGTGGGACATCGATTCTCAACCCACAGTGCCCTTTAAAAAATACTGATGCATCAGCCTCACGTCAGATCAATTACTTCAGCATGTATGCATGTGGATCCTGATTAGTGGCATTTTTAAAAAGCTCCCCCAGGTGATTTTAATGCACAGACTGAACTGAAAATCACTTTGTCTGTCTTCTGCCCTGCTTACTTATCCCAGAATGAAAAACCCCCAGTTGGTGGCCTGGAACCAACCAACCAACAAACACACAAAAGCAAAACCTAACCAACACAAGAACAAAATCACAAATGAAGCAACTCTACTTCCTCACTTAAGGATGAGAGGTGAAAATATTTCCAAAACTGCTGCTTTTCTTTCATGCCACACTGGACATTATTCTGAAAGGGAAGAAAGGGAGTGAAAGGAGTATGAATCTCAGACACATGGTGGAACTGAAATAAGTTGATGGTCAGTGTTCTGAGTTATTTTGCAGGACTTGACCTTGGAAGGTAGAGTTTCAGTGATTATGAAAAGCAGAAGGCAAGTCCCTCCGCCTGTCACAGACAGTTTCTATTTCATAAGCCTGTCACAGTCACGTGGGTTGCCACTGTGAATCTTTGTGAAATTTTGATTCTTGTATATCACCTTTTCCTTTACTCCATTAAGTTATTTTTAAGAAAGACCTCTCCCAAACAAATCCATTGTTCCATCTGCATTTAGTGTTTCATAAGGATTTTAGAGGGCTTTTTATTCTTTATCAGATTGGAAAACCACCCTAGTAAGTTTTGGCACCCTTCAAAAATAAAGCAGTTTTTGGCCAAAGACTTACAGATAACAAATGCCATTCTTATTTCTCATCCAGCCAATTAAATCACTGAAAAATACTGACTTCCAAAGCAATGTGAAACTATTTATAGAGTCTTTAACCCTCTTTGACTCATTCGTTAACACATTTAGTCTATAGCATTTTCCAGGAATTATTTAATTAGCTTTACTAAGTAGTGTTTTTGGTAAATTTATTTACATTACCTTTGTTTTTTCAGTTACTATTAAACATTGTAAATTAGAATTATTCCTTTAATCAAATTATAAAAGATAAGTGGCTTTGCTCATGAACAGCAAATGCACTGCTTATGTGCTGTGGTCTCACGAATCTCAAAACCAGCATTGCTAATCTGTCAAACTTCCTTTCCCTGAAGCAGACAGCCTCAGAATCCTCCTTAACACCATGCTTAGAGATAGCTACTACCCATCGGAAGTAGTAATGAATCTTACCAGCCATCTTTGGTTCAATCTAGTCTCCTGTTTTTACACATTTTATAAATGAAAATAAAAAACTAAATAAGATACCCCATTCCTGATACTCTAGGAAGCTTTCTTTTATCAAAGGTCTGGATCAGAGACAAAACATGCAACACTATTATCTGTATAGTAATACTTAGCCAATAGTATTTGTGAACATATGTGCTTAGGTAGCAGGGAAGAGTCTGATGATGAAATGAGTGCACACCAAAACCAGACAAAGACATTACAAGAAAGGGAACTTATAGACCGATATCTCTTATGAACATAGATGCAAAAATCCTCAGCAAAATATTATAAATCAAAGCCAACAATATGTAAAAAGAATTAGATACCATGACCAAGAGGGATATATTCCAGGTATGGAAGGCTGGTTTAACATTTGAAAATCAGTTAATGTAATTTATCAAATCAACAGGCTCTAAAGGAGAAAAACCATTTGATCATATCAATATATGTAGAAAAGACAGCTAATCAAGTACAATACCCATTCATGACAAAAACTTTCAACAAACTAGAAATACAGGGGAATTTCCTTAAGTTGATAAAGAACATCTATAAAAACTACAGAGAGCATCATACTTAATGATAAGAAACTAAGTATTTATCCCCTAAGATCAGGAACAAGGAAACATGTCCCTTCTCACCATTTCTATTCAGCATTGTACTGGAGGTCCTGGCTTAATGCAACAAGACAAGAAAAGGACATAAAAGTATACAGATTGGGAAGGAATAAATAAAATTGTCTTTGCTCATAGGTGAAATGATTGCCTAGGTAGAAAATCCCCTAAAATTGACCAAAAAAAAAAAAAAAAAAAAAGGAAAGAAAGAAAAACACTTTCTGGAACTAATAAGCAATTAGAACAAAGTTTCTGGATATGAGATTGGCATTAAAATGTTGACTACTTTTTTAATATCACCAATGAAAAATTAGAATTTAAAATTAAAAATGGAATATCATTTACTTTAGCACCAAAAATTTTCTACAATATTTGTATGAGGAAGATGACAAAACTTTGATGAAATAAATTAAAAAAAGATCTGATAAAGAAATAGATATCCCATGTTCATGGAAAGGAATATTCAATATTGTTAAGGTGTCAGTTCTTCCCAGCTTGATCCATATAGTCAATGAAATTCCAATCAAAATCTCAGCAAGTAATTTTGTGGGTGTTAACAGATTGATTCTAAATTTTTTATGGATATGTGAAAGACTCAGAATAGTCAATACAACACTGAAGAAGGAGGAAGAAAAGGAGGAGGAGGAAGGGGAAGGACTGACTTCAAGACTTACTATAAAATTACAGTAATCAGAACTGTGGTATTGGGGGGAAAAAGATAGATAGTCAGTGGAACAGAATAGAGAGCCCAGAAATAGACCCACACAGGTATAGTCAACTGATCCTGGACAAAGCAGCAAAGGTAATTCAATGGAAAAGAATAGTTTTTTAAAGAAATGATGCTGGAAAAACTGGACATTTATAAGTTAGCCACTATTTGAATTTAAAAACTTCTGCTCTGTGAAGTGAAAAGACAGTCCATAGAGTGGGATAAAATCTTTGCAAAACACCTATCTGACAAAAGACTTGTATCCAAAATATACAAAGAACTCTAAAACTCAACAATAAGAAAACAACCCAATTTTTTAAAAAAGGCCTGAACAGACATCTTACTGAAGATTTACAAATGCCAAATAACTATATGAAAATGTACTCAACATCATATGTCGTGAGGGAACTGCAAATTTAAAAAATGAGACACCATTACACATCTATTAGAATGGCTAAAATCCAAATCACTGACAGCACCAAATGCTGCTGAGGATGTGGTACAACAGGAACACTCATTCACTGATGAAAGGAATGCAAGATAGTACAGCACCTTTAGAAAACTGGCAGTTACAAAGCTAAACATAGATTTAACATAGGATTCAGTAATCACATTCCTGTTTACCCCAAGGAGTAAAAAACCTGCATACAAATGTTTATAGCAGTTTTATTCGTGGTTGCCAAAATTTGGAAGCAACTCGAGAAGTCCTTCAATAGCTGAATGGATAAAACCCACTGATATAGTCATACATATAGTCATACAATAGACCAGCGATGGGGAACGACGGGGTGGCAGATGAAGCTTCGCTTGCTCGCCTCCCCACTGGTCACCTCCTGCTGTGCGGCCAGGTTCCTAACAGGCCGCGGACCCATACTGGTCTGTGGCCTGAGCGTTGGGGACCCCTGCAATAGACTATTAAATCAGTCATAAAAAGAAAGAATCTCTTAAGCCAAGAAAAGACATGGAGAAATGCATAATACTAAGTGAAAGAAGCCAATCTGAAAAGCCTCCATACTCTGATTACAACTATATGACATTCTGGAAAGGACAAAATTATAGAGATAGTAAAAAAATCAGTGGTTTCTGGAGGTTTTGGGGGAGGGGGAAGAAGGAAGAGATGAATAGGTGGAGGACAGGGGATTTTTCAGGATGGTGAAACTATTCCCTGACTCAGTAATGGTAGATACGTGACATTATGCATTTGGCAAAACCCATACAACTTTAGAACACAGAGTGAACCCAAAAGTAAACTGAGGTTAATAATTAATAGTTAATAATAGTGTATCAATATCATCAATATCGGTACATAAATTTTAACAAATGTAACACATTAATGCAAAATGTTACTGATAGGGGAATTTGTGTATGTGGAGGGGAGAGTATATGGGAATCTGTCTTTTCTGCTCAATTTGTCTTAAAGCTGAAACTGCTCTAAAATATAAAGTCTGTTAATTTAAAAAATTAAGAAGAATAAAAACCATTTAATTTAAAATTAATGTATTTGATCCATTTATATAACAAATGTAACTTAATGCAAAATGTTACTGATAGGGGAATTTGTGTATGTGGAGGGGAGAGTATATGGGAATCTGTCTTTTCTGCTCAATTTGTCTTAAAGCTGAAACTGCTCTAAAATATAAAGTCTGTTAATTTAAAAAATTAAGAAGAATAAAAACCATTTAATTTAAAATTAATGTATTTGATCCATTTATATTAACTAAAGAACACTGAGCTATTTTAAATCTCTTGTGGAATAAGGGAATAGTGTAAATAAATAGAACATTGAACAATATGATAATGCAATAAGATAAAATTTTACTAAAATGCAAAAATGCTTTTCGTGCTGAAGTGCTCACTAAAATCCAAGAGAAATGTGTTTAAAATATAATTCAGAGATAGTGTGTCTATGGAGATATAGTAGAAATCAGTTTAATTATAGAAGCTGACATTATTTAAAGCGTTTTCTTCCTTATTTAATGTTTCAACTCTCGTCATTTTAAAATGAAAACTAAGCAATAAATATGTTATTTAATATGTGAATGCTATAAATTTATCTAATATCTATTTTACCTAATATTAGTTTATCGCTACCTATCTTTAAAATCACTATGAAAGTTTTATTATAGGTATTAATAGTTATGGCAGTGACATAGATGATGCAAAGCATATTGTTTAATTTATGTTAAGATTTTAAATTTCCATTCATTGGAGGGATACAGTATTTTTGAAAAATTTAATCAGCACAGTGATTGTTTTTTAAAAGTGTATTTATACATATCAGGAAACAGTTCATTCTATAATTGTAGCTGGTTTCACTAGTGAATTTGAACCTATGCATTGACTTTATGAGCTTCATATCTGAGCAATTATGATATATTCTTTGGCAGTTCATATTCACACATCCATTTTCAAGTGGATACATGTAACTTACATTTAGAGATGTTTCAAACATATACAAAGCACTTTATTCTGCAAATGATTTAAGATGGAATATGATGTTAGTAAATATACTTGGTTGGGTCTGTTAAAGATGAAACTTTACAGTTTCATTCAACCATATTTTTATCATATTTTGTGAGCACTGATCTATCAGCAATATGGAAAGACTTTGCATTTGAGGTAAGGTTCAGGTAGCATTTTATTAATTGTATAGATAAAACAATAGAAAGAATGCCGTGCTTTTAGAACTAGAAGTGACCTCAGGGTAGGGGTATAGAGGCTTTCCAGGCTAGAATTAGCAGGTTATAGGGCTTCAGTATTTTAAATTGCATTAATGAACACTATTTTACTGTCTTACTACTATTTTTTTCCACTGTGTTTTTGAGAATTTTGTTTCTTTTCATGCATAATAATCTATATTAAATAAAGATTTTGTAGAGGAACTGCATTTTATAGTGGTTAAGAGCTTTGGATTCACACAGAAGTGGGTTCAAATAAATCTTGGCTCTACTGGATAGTAGCTATGTGATCTGGGGTATACTACATGATGTTTCACATCTCTTTTGCCCTCTTAATAGTGAGTGTAATACCAGTTCCTTCCTCATAGGGATGGTGTGTGTTTCAAGCACTTAACAGGTATTGTATTATTTGGCCAACCCCTGTCTCCTAGTAAGCGCCACACAAATAAGAGTGGCTGCTGTTGTCCTCAGCATTCATACTGTTTACAAGGTAGGGTCTTCTAGAATGTTCATGGAGCCATTACAGACCCTCATAATTTTGTCATTTTTCTGGTGTTCAGCAATGTCTACAACATCCAAAGAGTCAGTGCTGTCTGGATAATGTAATTGAAGTATAGGAACATGATAATGTGGAACAGCTACAAATTTGACAATATTCTTAAGATAAAGTTTTATTATTCAGAGTGTAAGGGGTTGTAGTTCTTTGGATTCTGAAAATCACCAAGATGATACTTAGTTTTTATTTTAGGAATTTTCTTTCTTGTGACTAAAACAATGGAATTTTCTTTAAATGTCATCCAAATTCATGGGGAGTAGCTTAAAAATATTCCCAAACCTTGCATTGTAGCTACAAAGGAGTTCTATCCAGACTGACAACTAGGCCATGATTTATTACAGGATCTGCTTTTAACATTGTTTTGTCTGGAATGAACAGAGTGGTTGAAGAAACTCCATCCATCTTTTTGTTTATTTGACATCTATACCACATTAAATGTTTCTTAAAGAAACAATATATAAACAAGAAATTCTCCTTAACAGTGACGATTACTCATCAGTAAGATAAATCTCTTGACAGTGATACCAAAGGAATCCTGTCAAGCAATGTCAGTGAAAATTTTTAAAAAGCATATTTTTTAAACTTAAGAATAAATTTTTAAACCAGATATTTTAGCTTCATTTTCTTTCCAAGAGTTAGCACTACAGAGTATGCTCAAGTTGTTTTTTCTCTTCAACAAAATTAGCACCATCTCTCAAGCTTTCCTTGTTCTAGCTCAATCGCTGATTATGTATGATATGAATAATTAGTAGAAATAGAGTGTGCCCTTTTTGTTGTTGTTAATGTTTATCAAAAGGTGAAAAAATATTGAGCAAGTAAATGAAGATTGTGATAAATATATTTTGCTGTGCTTTTATATTTTTATGTGCTTTCTGGGAGGGCTTTTTTGTTTGTTGGTTGGTTTTTGTTTGGGGTTTTTTTTTTTTTAAGTGATTTGGGGGAAGGAAGGAAGGAAGGGAATAGAGTAATTGAGGCAGGAAGAATACCTTCCCAGCACTGTGCATTTTCCTGAGGACGTTAGGAACTGATTAAAGAATCTCTGTCCTGGAATTTAGAGCAACTAGTAGTTTGTAAGTAACCATGCATTGTCAACAAATGGTCACTCTCTGTGTTTCTTAACTTCTTATCTTTTATTAGGTATATTTTCAGATTTATTTATTTGGGAATTTGAGTGTTTTTTTTTTTAAGTCTCCTGGTTGATAAATATAGATTCTGGAGGGATGGGAGACTTCTACTTCTATTTATTATTCAGTGAGTATATTTTAAATATTAGACTGTGACCAGTATGTGAGTTGCTAACCAGTTGATGTTTTCAATAGTACAGCCAGGATAGCAACCTCCCCCATAAGTTAGTGTTTAGCTTTATGATTGTCTCTAAATATTTGAATCTGTGTTTGACCTGCATCCTTAACATTTATTAAATTGGTAGATGCTATAACCTATAGTATGTTCCAGAATTCTAATTCTGAATTCTTATTGCTCATGATTAAAGATCAAGATTGATCCAGTTGCTTACTGTTGGATCATAGAGATTTCTTGATATATTAATCCTAGCAATTGCTGGCCATTTAGCTATATCACAAATAGCCCTGGAAAGCTCTTTCCAGGTGCTTGTCTTAATCAACATTCCACACAGGACATGTGTCTAGTTTCACATGAACAGAGCATGATAAGAAAGGTGTAAACTGGTGACAGTCAGGAACTGGGAGTCCACTGAAGGAACAGTATTCTCCAGTCATTGCTATAAAGAGGGAGGTGGAGGAACAGAAGAGTTAACCATTAGAGTGCTTTAAAAAAAATAGCAAAATTAAAATCAAAGGACAGTTTTTATACTGTCTTTTGATTTTAATTTAATAAAATTTAATGACTCTTGGTTGTACCAGGGAAAACTATTATATTTGTGAAAGTTTGCTACTTTTACCCTAGCCTTATCCATTAAAGATGATAGTATGAATGAAATTGTAGGGTTGAAAGGTAACTTTTATAAATCGGATTAACGTTCTCAGTTTATGTGAAAGCTGAAACCGAAAGATTTTAACTGACCCAAGCGTGCAAAAATAACTTCTGAACTGAGATTATAACTAGGTTTCTTCATTTTTATTCTACTATTTTTTTTAAAATAGATTTTGCAATGTCTACTAACACAAGTCCACTGTAAAGTATATTTAATATTTTGGGAGTGGAAAGTGAATTTAGAGTTTCCTTTTCCTGTCCAGTTCCATATTCTCACGTTATTTATGTGAATCTGAGGTCCAGTAACTTGCCCAAGGAGACGTAGCTAGTTAAAGGCCAGTTTTAGTGTTATGTTTTAGCAGGTCGCTCACACGTTAGTGGCAATCAGTCTAGCTAGTGATCAGAGTCAGTTTTTGAGGAATAATTTTTCACAACACTCAGATGAATGATGTGATTTATGTTCCTTTTAAGAGGCATCAAATAATGGACTCTGTTCATATCAGTCAGTTTTTAAAGTGCCAGGAACCATTGCTGCTGAATGGTTTGCATGGTGAATAGGCCAATGTAGCATTTGAACCTGTAATAAGAGTAATCATGTGAAAGCCTGGCTGTCTATAGTAGGGTAGCTCTGTGTTTCCAGGGACAAGATAGTTTGTGCATTAATAAGTCATGTGTGTTAATATTTGTGATGACACAGAATATCTCCTTCTGCCACGATCGGATAGTAACTTTCATTTGATATTTTTCTGATAGTGATATAATATTTAGTGACATAGAATTTGAAAAATATACATATGGATATATATGTGTATGTGTGTGTATACACTTATTTTAAGGTAGGAAATTGTTGGAAAGGAAGCAATAGGGTTGTGCACAGTTAAGTATACCAAGAATTTCCAACTCTAAATTAAATCCTGGTGCGAAAAGAGTGATTTTTTTCTCCCCTTATATGTGTATCTGATCTGGATGATTACTCATTTGTAGGGAACACTATCAGATTATGTATTTGCCCTGTGTTCACACCCAACACACCCTACCCCCATCACTCACAAAACCTAAGCTGACCTCTATTTGTACCTAGGTTGTAGCCTAGCCCTTTCTCCCTTCTGATTCATTCCTCGGCCTTTTCAGATTAGGATTGGTCCATCCTGGTCTTCTCTTCAAGCCTCTGTTCTCCCTTCTTTTATTCTGTGTACTTATTTGTGTTTATTTGGTCAACTTTTTAGCTTTGGAGGCTAAGAGCTCACAAACCGGTACTCCTAGAATAGTTCACTCCTCTAAGTTCTCACTATGTATTCTCTATAGTTTATCACCCGTAAGGGATGGAAAATTGGTTCTCGGGGAGCAAAAATATCTTTCCTATCTTATTGTTTTTATGTGTAAAGCACAGATGTACATGCAGTACATAAACAGATATACAGTATATGTATCATTTTAAAATTTCATAGGTGCAAATGATTCAGAAAAATATGCCTAAAAAAACTTAGCCAGCAATAATGAAAAAAAGGTTGAGAACACTGTTCTACACCTATATATATCTATATCCTTTCCCAACGTCTCCACTTAGATGTTATTCAAAAACTTCAAGTTCACTTGTCCCAAACTGAAACAATTCTTTTTTCTCCACCCCACCCAAATCTTTTTCTCATTCTTTCTGTCCAGTTTCAATAGATGGCATCATGTGGGTTTCCATGCCCACCCTGTCCCATTATCTCATGCCTAAGGCATTACCTCATCTCAAATGCTGCTCCATCTGCCTCTGATACTATGCCTTTGAGTTTTTTCCTTGGCTTCCCTAACCCATACAACTTCCTGCCTGCTGGTGTTCAGTTCAGGTGCCCTGTCCTCCTAGGCATACTGTATGATTATTTTTACTATACTTATTGTCACACAGGGGAAATGCATATTTTCTGGGTCCCCCCCACCACTAAATGGCTTCTTGAGGAGTGACTTATTGGTTGTTGCATCTCCGACTCCTGCCGTACCTAGTAGGCATTCTATAAATCCGTGCCAAATGAAAAAATGAGCAAGCATGTGGGATTGTTTTAAGTGCTGATATTACATACGTTCCTAGGTTGTCCTGTTTTCCTGGGCATTTCACCATATATTTTTTTCCCCATGAAACATTGCATACTAGATTGAATTAAGCTTATTCCTTCTTTACAGTAAATATTAATGACTTAGACCAAACAACAGTATATGAAGAGGAGCTTTTCAAGTGTTTAAATAGTGGCTTTTCAAAAATAGCATTAACTAATTTTACAGCTCATTTATTTCTTATCTGTAAAAAAACAGTATAACATTATTTAAGTAGAGAGACTATCAAAATATTTTTGACTTTCTGTATTTTTTCTCCCTCTCATTCTATTTAGCTAAAGGACACAAAATCAGCAGATCAGAAAACAACACTACTTCATTTTCTTGTGCAAATATGTGAAGAAAACTACCCTGATATCCTCAATTTTGTGGATGATTTGGAACATTTGGACAAAGCTAGTAAAGGTTGGTGCTTTTACAGCAAAGATTTTCGTGCTCTGGGTCTTCAGTTGGTACAGAAAATAAAGCCTTTTATTTGAACATACTTGTCACTTCGTCGCTGTGTTTTCATACTGAATGTCATTTTAAAAATAGAGAGAAAGTTGTAGGACATTTACTTTATCAATTGTCATTATTGGAGCTATGAGTTTAATTTTTTGACTGGATTATGAGGCCCTATATACAAAAACACGTAGTTCTGCAGTTTTTTTTATTTTAACATCTTTACTGGACTATAATTGCTTTACAATGTCGTGTTAGTTGCTGCTGTATAACAAAGTGAATCAGCTATATCTACACATATAGCTCCATATCTCCTCCCTCTTGCGTCTCCCTCCCACCCTCCCTATTCCACCCCTTTAGGTGGACACAAAGCACCGAGCTGATCTCCCTGTGCTATGTGGCTGCTTCCCACTAGCTATCTATTTTATATTTGGTAGTGTATATATGTCCATGCCACTCTCTCATTTTGCCCCAGCTTACCATTCCCCCTCCCCATGTCCTCAAGTCCATTCTCTACCTCTGGGTTTTTATTCCTGTCCTGCCCCTAGGTTCTTCATAACCATTTTTTTTTTTTTAGATTCCATATATATGTGTTAGCATACGGTATTTGTTTCTCTCTTTCTGACTTACTTCACTCTGTATGACAGACTCTAGGTCCATCCACCTCACTACAAATAACTCAATTTTGTTTCTTTTTATGGCTGAGTAATATTCCATTGTATATATATGCCACATCTTCTTTATCCATTCACCTGTTGATGGACGCTTAGGTTGCTTCCATGGTCTGGCTATTGTAAATAGTGCTTCAATGAACATTGTGGTACACGACTCCTTTTGAATTATGGTTTTCTCAGGGTATATGCCCAGTAGTGGGGTTCCTGGGTCATACGGTAGTTCTATTTTTAATTTTTGAAGGAACCTCCATACTGTTCTCCATAGTGGCTGTATCAATTTACATTCCCACGAACAGTGCAAGAGGGTTCCCTTTTCTCCACACCCTCTCCAGCATTTATTGTTTGTAGATTTTCTGATGATGGCCATTCTGACCAGTGTGAGGTGATACCTCGTTGTAGTTTTGATTTGCATTTCTCTTATGATTGGCGATGTTGAGCATCCTTTCATGTGTTTGTTGGCAATCTGTATATATTCTTCAGAGAAATGTCTATTTAGGTCTTCTGCCCATTTTTGGATTGGGTTGTTTGTTTTTTGGATATTGAACTGCATAAGCTGCTTGTATATTTTGGAGATTAATCCTTTGTCAACTGATTCGTTTGCAAATATTTTCTCCCATTCTGAGGGTTGTCTTTTCATCTTGTTTATAATGTTCTTTGCTGTGCAAAAGTTTTTAAGTTTCATTAGGTCCCATTTGTTTGTTTTTATTTCCATTTCTCTAGAAGGGGGGTCAAAAAGGATCTTGCTGTGATTTATGTCATAGAGTGTTCTGCCTATGTTTACCTCTAAGAGTTTGATAGTGTCTGGTCTTACATTTAGGTCTTTAATCCATTTTGAGTTTATTTTTGTGTGTGGTGTTAGGAAGTGTTCTAATTTTATTCATTTACATGTAGCTGTCCAGTTTTCCCAGCCCCACTTATTGAAGAGGCTGTCTTTTCTCCATTGTATATTCTTGCCTCCTTTATCAAAGATAAGGTGACCATATGTGTGTGGGTTTATGTCTGGGCTTTCTATCCTGTTCCATTCATCTATATTTCTGTTTTTCTGCCTGTACCATACTGTCTTGATTACTGTAGCTTATAGTATAGTCTGAAGTCCGGGAGCCTTATTCCTCCAGCTCCGTTTTTCTTTCTCAAGATTGCTTTGGCTTTTTGGGGCGTTTTGTGTTTCCATACAAATTGTGCAATTTTTTGTTCTAGTTCTGTGAAAAATGCCATTGGTAGTTTGATAGGAATTGCACTGAATCTAGAGATTGCTTTGGGTAGTATAGACATTTTCACAATGTTGATTCTTCCAATCCAAGAGCATGGTATATCTCTCCAAACACTGTCACTGTTTGCAGAAGACATGATACTATACATAGAGAAAACTAAAGATGCTACCAGAAAACTCCTAGAGCTAATCAATGAATTCGGTAAAGTTGCAGGATACAAAATTAATGCACAGAAATCTCGTGCATTCCTACACACTAATCATGAAAAATCTGAAAGAGAAATTAAGGAAACACTCCCATTTACCATTGCAACAAAAAGAATAAAATACCTAGGAATAAACCTACCTAAGGAGACAAAAGACCTGTATGCAGAAAACTATGAGACACTGATGAAAGAAATTAAAGATGATACAAACAGATGAAGAGATATACCATGTTCTTGCCTTGGAAGTTTTGCAGTTTAAACCTTCTGAATACCTGCCAGCCCCACCCTCTGCTTCTAAGCCCCTTCACTGTGTCCACTTTGGATGAGTCATTCATAAGCACCTGGGATGATTATGCATCTGAGCCAAGCACCTGTAGTCAGTGTCCCCCTTGGCCTGATTCTGAATCTCCATCTGCCTACCTTGCAGGTAGAGCCTGCTTCCTTTGCCCCAGTAGGAACCAAACTGTCATACATTCCAGTCACTCCTTCCTAATACCTCAGTTTCTAAGCTCCTTCTTAGCCCCTGCTGTGGGCTTAGATCTGGTTACAGAAAGGGTCAGAGAAAGGACAGGCCTATTATTTATATTTGGTTTGAATATGACTTATGCATTTTTTGAACATCTGAAACATCCAAGTTATATATCCCATCAGTTCTGTGGGAAAAAAAAATTTACTTGCCTCAAAAAAAAATGTATTTATGAATACACATTTGTGTGAATATATACAAATGTATAGATATACATTTTGGAAGACATCTCATTTGGTCTGGGAGAGTATTTGTATTCTTTTTATATAGGCCAATGGTCATTTGTCAACTTAAAGAAGGATACTTTTTTCCAGTATTACAGTGAATTTTTCTTCTTAAATTAAAAAAAAAATCACTTTTATCATTTCATACCGTTTATTTTTTATTTTTTTGAATTTTATTTTATTTATTTTTTTATACAGCAGGGTGTTATTAGTCATCAGTTTTATACACATCAGTGTATACATGTCAATCCCAATCGCACAATTCATCACACACCCCGCAACTCCCGCTGCTTTCCCCCTTGATGTCCATACGTTTGTTCTCTATGCCTGTGTCTCAATTTCTGCCCTGCAAGCCGCTTCATCTGTACCATTTTTCTGGGTTCCACATATATGCGTTAATGTACGATAATTGTTTTTCTCTCTCTGACTTACTTCACTGTGTATGACAGTCTCTAGATCCATCCATGTCTCAACAAATGACACAATTTCGTTCCTTTTTATGGCTGAGTAATATTCCATTGTGTATACGTACCACATCTTCTCTATCCGTTCGTCTGTCGATGGGCATTTAGGTTGAATGGGCATTTAGCCATGACCTCGCTATTGTAAATAGTGCTGCAGTGAACACTGGGGAGCATGTGTCTTTTTGAATTGTGGTTTTCTCTGGGTATATGCCCAGTAGTGGGATTGCTGGTAATTCTATCTTTAGTTTTTTAAGGAACCTCCATAATGTTCTCCATAGTGGCTGTATCAATTTACATTCCCACCAATAGTGCAAGAGGGTTCACTTTTCTCCACACCCTCTCCAGCATTTGTTTTTCTAGATTATTCTGAGTATGCCCATTCCAACTGGTGTGAGGTGATAGCTCATTGTAGTTTTGATTTGCATTTCTCTAATAATTAGTGATGTTGAGCAGCTTTTCATGTGCTTCTTTGCCATCTGTATGTCTTTAGAGAAATGTCTATTTAGGTCTTCTGCCCATTTTTGGATTGGGTTGTTTGTTTTTTTTAATATTGAGCTGCATGAGCTGTTTATATATTTTGGAGATTTATCCTTTGTCCGTTGATTCATTTGCAAATATTTTCCCCCAGTCTGAGCATTGTCTTTTAGTATTGTTTGTGGTTTCCTTTGCTGTGCAAAAGCTTTGAAGTTTCATTAGGTCCCATTTGTTTATTTTTGTTTTTATTTCCATTACTCTAGGATGTGGGTC
>NC_041226.1:33809323-33809815 GCF_002837175.3 Physeter macrocephalus | reverse complement strand
ATTGAAGAGACTGTCTTCTCTCCATTGTATATCCTTGCCTCCTTTGTCATACATTAGTTGACCATAGGTGCGTGGGTTTATTGCTGGGCTTTCTATCTTGTTCCATTGATCTATGTTTCTGTTTTTGTGCCAGTACCATGTTGTCTTGATTATTGTAGCTTTGTACTGTAGTCAGAAGTCAGGGAGTCTGATTCCTCCAGCTCCATTTTGTTCCCTCAAGACTGGTGTTTCCTTAATTTCTCTTTCAGATTTTTCCTCATTAGTGTATAGCAATGCATGAGATTTCTGTGCATTAATTTTGTTTCCTGCAACTTTCCTGAATTCATTGATTAGCTCTAGTATTTTTCTGGTGGCATCTTTAGGATTCTCTATGTATTGTATCATGTCATCTGTAAACAGTGACAGTTTTACTCCTTCTTTTCCAATTTGTATTCCTTTTATTTATTTTTCTTCTCTGATTGCCGTGGCTAGGACTTCCAAAACTATGTTGAA
>NC_041226.1:33808540-33809198 GCF_002837175.3 Physeter macrocephalus | reverse complement strand
CAGTTTGTTAATATGGTGTATCACATTCATTGATTTGCGTATATTGAAGAATCCTTGCATCCCTGGGATAAATCCCACTTGTTCATGGTGTATGATCCTTTTAATGTGTTGCTGGATTCTGTTTGCTACTATTTTGTTGAGGATGTTTGCATGTATATTCATCAGTGATATTGGTCTGTAATTTTTTTTTTTTTTTGTGGTATCTTTGTCTGGTTTTGGTATCAGGGTGATGGTGGCCTCATAGAATGAGTTTGGGAGTGTTCCTTCCTCTTCAATTTTTTGGAAGAGTTTGAGTAGGATGGGTGTTAGCTCTTCTCAAAATGTTTGATAGAATTCACTTGTGAAGCCATTTAGTCCTAGACTTTTGTTTGTTGGAAGATTTTTAATCACAGTTTCAATTTCATTACTTTTGATTGGTCTGTACATATTTTCTTTTTCCTCCTGGTTCAGTCTTGGATGGTTATACCTTTCTAAGAATTTGTCCATTTCTTCCAAGTGGTCCATTTTATGGGCATTGTGTTGCTTGTAGTAGTCTCTAGGATGCTTTGTATTTCTACAGTGTCTGTTTTAACTTCTCCTTTTTCATTTCTAATTTTACTGACTTGAATCCTCTCCCCCTTTTTCTTGATGAGTTTGGCTAATGGTTTATCAATTTTGT
>NC_041226.1:33806735-33808040 GCF_002837175.3 Physeter macrocephalus | reverse complement strand
ATGAGTTTGGGAGTGTTCCTTCCTCTTCAATTTTTTGGAAGAGTTTGAGTAGGATGGGTGTTAGCTCTTCTCAAAATGTTTGATAGAATTCACTTGTGAAGCCATTTAGTCCTAGACTTTTGTTTGTTGGAAGATTTTTAATCACAGTTTCAATTTCATTACTTTTGATTGGTCTGTACATATTTTCTTTTTCCTCCTGGTTCAGTCTTGGATGGTTATACCTTTCTAAGAATTTGTCCATTTCTTCCAAGTGGTCCATTTTATGGGCATTGTGTTGCTTGTAGTAGTCTCTAGGATGCTTTGTATTTCTACAGTGTCTGTTTTAACTTCTCCTTTTTCATTTCTAATTTTACTGACTTGAATCCTCTCCCCCTTTTTCTTGATGAGTTTGGCTAATGGTTTATCAATTTTGTTTATCTTCTCAAAGAACCAGCTTTTAGTTTTATTCATCTTTGCTATTGTTTTCTTTGTTTTTATTTCATTTATTTCTGCTCTGATCTTTATGATTTCTTTCCTTCTGCCAACTTTGTGTTTTGTTTGTTCTTCTTTCTCTAGTCCCTTTAGTTGTAACGTTAGATTGTTTATTTGAGTTTTTTCTTGTTTCTTGAGGTAGGCTTGTATAGCTATAAACTTCCCTCTTAGAACTGCTTTTGCTGCATCCCATAGGTTTTGGATCATCGTGTTTCCATTGTCATTTGTCTCTAGGTATTTTTTGATTTCCTCTTTGATTTCTTCAGTGATCTCTTGGTTATTTAGTAACGTATTGTTTAGCCTCCATTTGTTTGTGTTTTTTACTTTTTTTTCCCTGTAATTGATATCTAATCTCATGGCATTGTGGTTAGAAAAGATGCTTGATATGATATCAGTTTTCCTAAATTTACTGAGGCTTGATTTGTGACCCAAGATGTGAGCTCTCCTGGAGAATGTTCTGTACGCACTTGAGAAGAAAGTGAAATGCGCTGTTTTGGAGTGGATGGTCCTGTAAACATCAGTTAAATCTACCTGGTCTGTTGTGTCATTTAAAGCTTCTGTTTCCTTATTAATTTTCTGTTTGGATGATCTGTCCATTGGGGTAAGTGTGATGTTAAAGTCCCCACTATTATTGTGTTACCGTTGATTTCCTCTTTTATAGCTGTTAGCAGTTGCCTTATGTATTGAGGTGCTCCTGTGTTGGGTGCATATATATTTATAATTGTTATACCTTCTCCTTGGATTGATTCCTTGATCATTATGTAGTGTCCTTCCTTGTCTCTTGTAACATTCTTTATTTTAAAGTCTATTTTATCTGATATGAGTATTGCTACT
>NC_041226.1:33798459-33806208 GCF_002837175.3 Physeter macrocephalus | reverse complement strand
ATTTATTTTCCCATGTTAGGGAAGTTTTCGACTATAATCTCTTCACATATTTTCTCTGGTCCTTTCTCTCTCTCTTCTCCTTTTGGGACCCCTATAATGCGAATGTCGTTGCGTTTAATGTTATCCTAGAGGTCTCCTAGGCTGTCTTCATTTCTTTTCTTTCTTTTTTCTTTATTCTGTTCTGTGGCAGTGAATTCCACCATTCTTTCCTACAGGTGACTTATCTGTTCTTCTTCCTCAGTTATTCTGCTATTGATTCCTTCTAGTGTAGTTTTCATTTCAGTTATTGTATTGTTCATCTCTGTTTGTTTGTTCTTTAATTCTTCTAGGTCTTTGTTAAACATTTCTTGCATCTTCTCGATCTTTGCCTCCATTCTTCTTCCAAGGTCCTGGATCATCTTCACTATCATTATTCTGAATTCTTTTTCTGGAAGGTTGCCTATTTCCACTTCATTTAGTTGTTTTTCTGGGGTTTTATCTTGTTCCTTCATCTGGTACATAGCCCTCTGCCTTTTCATCTTGTCTGTGTTTCTGTGAATGTGGTTTTTGTTCCACAGGCTGCAGGATTGTAGTTCTTCTTGCTTCTGCTGTCCTCATTCCCTGTTTAAATGGTTTCTTCTATAAAGTGGGGATTGTAGCACTTTTTTCTCAGAGAGACATGTGATTGGATAAGATGTTCTTTCACACTTTTTCCTGAGATATATGTTTCTTTGAAGTGTATATCTCATATAGTCTGTTGAAAAAAAAAGTTGGAAACAATTAATCTGGATTATTAAGGCAAAAAATAAATCTTTTAACTTTTCACTCTTGCATCCTAATATTCTAATGGATTACTCCTTACTTTACCCTTGTGCTACCTTAAAATGTTCATGACATAAGAAGATAATGTCCCTATGTATAGGTGTAAGTGTTTTAAGGGAATTTTAGAAGGGAAAATAATCCAAATCATCTTCTCATATTAAACAATGTGAGACTGGGCAAAAAGGCACAGAGGAAAAGAACATTAAAAAGAACTCACAAATACAATAGCTTTTAAGTGATTAGTTCATTAAGTCAAGGAAGGCACCTTTCTTAAAATGAGATTTCTTGAATTCTGGAATAAAATTTAAGTAAATGGGATGAAAAAGAATTGAAAATGCATGTTCTTGATGAATATTAAGCTTGATAAGCAACAGAGTACTAGATGAAGAAGTGCTACCTTCAAGTGCCTTGAAATATAGAGGAATTTCTTTTTCTGGGGAAAAGATGGTTGAGTAGTTAATAGCTTACATCAGCATTAGGTTTTTAGCAAAATAAAATCAATGTGGGCATTTTCTCATAATAGTAGTTTGCATTTCTGGTCACTTTACTATTTTTCCTACTAGTTCTAAAACAAAATAGTAAGCTGGAACATACTTCTCTTTCAGATGTATTTTTTATTGTATAATATATTTTCTAGCAGTTTTTGCTATGAATTAAGATAAATGTCATTTACCTATTTTGACTCATTTGATTGTACTTAAAATTCTGTATAAATATTACAATATTTTGCTTTTGAAAAATATTTAACTTTCATATGGGTTTGCTTGCAGAGTTGTAACTTGGTTATGATATTTTCTGTTTGTTTTCTTTTTGATGTTTCTGTGGGGCATTCTGGGGCCTTTGGGGGTTTTAGTTTCCATCTGTTATAGTGGAGGCATGCATTGTGTATGGGCCAGCAGATACTGAGAATGTGTTTCACAGGGAGGAGCCAACTTCATATTTGAAATAGAAAAGCCATCACTGAGAGATTTTTTTTTTACAGTGTAGGTGATTGTTGAGCTAGATTTCTTTTCATGAGTTTATTACCCTATTAATGGATGCTATTTTAGAGGAATAAATGTCATGTTTTGGATGAAATAAGTCTATGTTTTCTTTGGAAAATTTCAGTGCTCTTATATTATACATCATCATTTGAAAGTTTCCAGATTTGAAATCTCCTCAGTGAGCTATCACATGAATTTAAAGTACCTTTGTTTTTGAGACATAAGACATCCTGGCCATTAGGTACTCCTGGATCAGCAGGGGGAGCTTTCATTGTAACTAATGAGCTTATCCGTATGACAGTTTTCAAGAATCTACTTCTTTAGGGCTGCTTCTTTGCTAAAAGATAACGGCTTACAGCTTTTCTGTTGTATTTCAGTGAAAATATTTTGGATCATTATTGTATTTCTGTATACCATTGTAATATTTCTTTCCTTTATGGACTTCTAAGGGTTGAATACGTTTTTTCCTTGTCTAAACAGTTGAAATTAATGAACTCTAATCTATGATGGTTTTATTGATTATTTCACAATAACCTGTTTCATTATTGATTTGGAATGGTATTTTATGAATGAATAGAAAACATGACCAAACTTTGGGGGTTTTGGAGTGTATTAAAATAATACCAAGGTAAATTTACAGTGTCACCTTGTTCAGCCCATGTCTTTTTTAAGGTATTATAGTTCTTCCATATATTTCCATTTTTCCCTAGATAGTTAACTCGGAATTCTAGAGATACCATGCTAGTCTACTCTGTAACTCACTTATTCACTCATTTATTTAATAAGCATGTGTTGTGTGATTACTGTGTCAGAAACTGTGCTCTGTCTTGCTGCTGGTCCAAGGTGTGGTTTCTGTGTCTTGGTGCAGCCCCGGTTATCTCACTCACGTCTGACTTCTGTCCCAACTGTCTCCTCTCTTTATATACACAACTTCCTCCCCTTCTTCTATGCACCCTCTAAGTATTGCTTTTATTATTAGCCTAATACTGAGTCCTTCTCTTTTTTCCTCTCTGTAGCTTCTCCTTAGGTGATCTCTTTAGTCTCCAAGGGCTTAAATAGCATCGTTACATTAATGACTTACAGATTTATATCCCAGACTTCCTTCTGAGCCCCACATTTGCATATCCAACAGCTTACTTGCCATCTCCAGGTACACTTCAGTGTGTAGATCATGATATGCTGTAAAATGTGGCTCTTGATTCCTTCTCCCTTACTCTGTCCTCCCCTGATTTTATTTACTTGAGAAAATCCTTTTTGGCTCACTTTCTTCTGATTTCCTTTTTCTCATTTCCCCTGCCTCCTGGCCTTCAGCACGTCAGCTGAGAGCTGTGTGGTAGATTCTGTGGGAAGTGGCAGCTGTGGCCTAGAATGTTGTCTAGATCTCTCCTTTGTCAGGTACCTTAAAGTAAATGTCCCTTTCCCTTTGGTAGTTTTTCCTGGTGCTTGCTGGGAACCTCACCTAAGTTTCTGTGTATTCCAATCTTTGTTTAAGGATAAATTCATAGGTTTTCCAGAAAATCTTAAACCACTATTCAAGAACTACTACTCTAGATTAGAGACTATTCCTGGAACTGCTGGGAATGAAATTAGTTTCTTGAGAAAGGACAATATTCAGTGTATTATCAGAGTGGATTTAATAATTGCCCATTTTAAATTTTTTTCACTTTTTCCATTTCCACATTTTCACCTTTCAGGAGCATTCTTTGATGTTTTATATTTGAGCTTTTGTTTGCTCTGTTTTATAGACCTCTCTGCTTTTAAGACTGTTTGTTTGCTTTTAGCCAGTAATACCTTGGTCTGGCCCAAATATTTGTCTAGTCAAATACATCTCCTGGTTTTCAATTCCTCATGACTTTCCAACATTTTATGATAAATGCCTTACTAAATACTGAATGCTTGTCTTTTATTCACCTACTGTGAGCACTTAGAACGCTTAATTTCCAGGTGGCTGCCACCTGGAAATGCATAGTGTTTGAAAATTTCAAATTCACCTGCTGTAACAAGCAGAAAGCATTTTCAAAGGCTTCCATTAACTTCCTTATGCTATAGACTTCCAAAAATGCCAATTAAAATGTATTAGCAAGTTGGATATATATTTTAGATATTCAGTATTAGTTATTAATTCAACTGCATTTTATATTTTAAGTGTATATTGTAAATATATAAAAATATTTATTATGCAACAAAATTAACGGCACAACCAACATGGTGTTAGTTGGAACCATTAAGTCATGGAGATTAAAGTTGGGGCCTCATAATTTTGCAAGATAAATAAATTCTTTTGGTATTTTAAACCAATTGTAAAGTATTAAGAGTTTTATGAAAATAAACATTCTTAGTGTATATTTCTGCCAATACAATGAAATAATTTGACAGGACACATTGTTGATGGTGGGGGCATTTATAGTAAGATAATTTAGTTACAGAAGACAACCATGTAGGATATTGCTTTAATTGTCAATGAAGAGCACAAAATATATTCTGTTATGGGCTGAATTCTGTCCCCATATATTAAAGCCCTTTGTAATTTGAAGCCCTGACCCCTGGTACCTCAGAATGTGACTGTATATGGAGAGAGGGTCTTTAAAGTGGTGCTTAAGTTAAAATGGGACCCATAGGGTGAACCCTAGTACAATCTGACCTGTGTGCTTATAAGAAGAGGAAATTTAGACCCAGAGAGACATCAGGGGTGTGCATACCAGACCAGCCATGTGAGTACACAGAGAGAAGGTGGCTACCTGCAAGCCAAGGAGAGATGCTTCAGAAGAAATCAAACTTACCAACATCTTGAACTGTGAGAAAATAAATTTCTATTGTTTAAGCCACCCAGTCTGTGGCATTTTGTGATGGCAGCCCTAGCAAACTAATCCAATAATTTAAGACATTTTTCTTGCTTAATTTTTTGGCTTTAGAATAGAGTGGCCTATACTGCATGATTTTTGACTTTATCAGATAATTTGAAGAAACAGTCCTAGACCTGCTGTGTTGTATGTTCACTAGTAATCAATTTAGGAATAGCAAAGGTTCTCTTACACAAACCATGAATTATCACATGATTTTAAATAATTCCAAGTATGCCTCAATTCCTTTTTTTGAATAGATGACACATAAATTAGTACATGTATGAGGAAATGTTGAGGCATTCTAAATAAGTACATTCATGAGCATTTACATTTAATTTTCAGGGTGAGATCTGTGGCATCTCCTGGATCTTATTTTAGAATGCATTCATTTACACTGAACTCAGTGTACTAAGTTTTTGTTTTGTTTTATCCTGTCTTTTACTCATTATATCCCTACATATATTTCTTTACCACTTCTCCCTGTTTTGCTACTGTAATAGTTGTAATTTTCTTATAAGCAAGTAGCTAATAAAGACTAGTAACACTCTGAACTGTGTGTTGACAGTTTTCTAAACATGAGGTATGAATAGATGGTTTTACCTTTTTTTTTTTTCATTTTCCTGTGGAAATAGTGAAAGTATTCAATGTCTCCTACTTGTGTACCATTGATTCCACATATAGATGAAGAGTAAGAAGCTATGTCTGGAAAGCTAGTTTATGACTCCTATGTAGTTATATCTCAACTATTTTGACCATCTGTAGCCATCTAATACATATACTCAGGGACTGTAAAACAATTTTAATATTACTACAAGCTAAATATAATTTAAAAATAAATTTATTTTTAAAAGGCAATTCACATGTAGGTTTCCATATACTTACTAAAAGGGCTATATATATAAAATTTTACATTCAGCAAATTAACACTTTTAACATAAAAAGGTATGATGAAATATAACTGAACCATTCACAAGGTAATTGCAGGATTTATGAAAAATATTTAAAGTGTACTGGGAGTGCAGTGTACTGGTAAAGAGCCACTAGGTCCAAGTTGTTTGATGAGCAACAATTTATTTAAGTCCTGCCAGTTTATTTCCAAGGATTATCTGTGTAGAGTTGGCATCAAAAGTTTAAATTGGAGACCTGAGTGTGATAAGGTTGTATTACACTATTTTATGGTGCAAATATAAACTATTTTGAAAGGCAGCAGAAAGGAATATAGAGAGAACATGGCCAAAATCTCTAGAAGGATTAAGGATTCTTTAGAGTGACGTTGAAGAACACTGGCATGGAGGAACTACTTGCAGCTAAAGATTGCTTTTTCAGATACTGATCTAGGAACATTTCCTGAATTGGCTGCTGCTTGGACTGATAGATGATGATGAAGAAGAAAACCACACCAGGAAGACCTCTGTATCTTTTTTGGAGGTTAGCAGACTGAAAGTGGCATCAGTACAGCATTAATCTTTTCAAGAAACTAACAGTTTACAGTGTTTGCAGATTTTTGGCCAGCTACAGATTTGAAATAGCTATTTGAATAGTTCTATCAGCGTCACCTATGAGCCATAGCTAACATCAAGTAACAGGACAGGATCAACAGTGACGACCAAGGTCTTGGAGCTTTCTTAGACTGCTGGCTGGGAAGCAGTATTTACTGCACTTCAGTTTTGCAACATGAAGTGAGAAATCACGAACCAGGTAGATGAAAGAAAATTTCCCAGCATTTTGAATGATAACTTAACATAACAAATCTGTATACTATAAAGAAACCTAAGCAGTGGATGGAGCAAACACTGTTATGGCTGTCTGTTGAATCTCATTGCTCACAAAATTGACATGTAACCAACTGGGTGAAGAGGCATGGAGCTGATAAGATGCTGAAGGTAGAATTGCCAACTGCTTCCCAAAACCAGACTGTGTTTATATAGCTTGCAAAATCTTGAATTAGTAGTTTTAGTTTTCTAGGGCTGCCATAAACTACCAGCACATACGAGGTCACTTTAAACAACATAAATTTATTCTCTAACTGTTCAGGAATACAGAAATCTGAAATCAAGGTGTCGGTAGGATTGATTTCTTCTGTAGTCTCTCGGGAGAAGCCATCCAATGCCTCTCTCTAAGCTTCTAGTGGCTGCCAGCAATCCTTGGCATCCCTGTGCCTCTATTTTTATATTGCTTTCTTCTCCATGTCTTCGTATCCTCACATCTCTTTTTAAGGACAGCAATCACTTGATTTAGGGCCCACCCTAGATCCAGGATGATTTCATCTTGAGATCTTTAACTAATTCTCTTTGCAAGAGTCTGTTTCAAAATAAGTCACTTTCTGATGTTCTGGGTGGACATGGAGTTTGGGGGACACTATTCAACCCACTCCAGTCATCCTTGTCATCACTCCTATAAGTGCATGGAGGCAGCAGTATCATCTCTGAGTATTATGAAATAGTTAAGTGTAACTGCACTGTTAGCTCTATATATAGAAAGCGTTTATATTATGTTGTGAAATGTTTTGGTGTTTAAGGGTTATTGTTGATGATGAGCTGCGAAATACCTTTTTCTTATAGCATCATATGCAAATACTGAAGCAGTTAAAGCTGAAGTTCATAATATGCCGCCGAATTTAGGAGTTTTTATTGACAGGCAGTGACAATTTCAGTAATTCCAATAAATGATTTCAGTGGGTGAAATAAAAATGTGATAGAGGCATTATATTATAGGAGAGGCTATTATTACAATCATGAACTCTGGAGCTAGACAACTGGGGTTCAAACCCCAACTCTGCCCATCGCCAGAGGAATAACCTTGGATGAGTTTCTTATCCTCCCTACGACTCAGTTTTCTTATGTATAAAATGGGGATAATAATAGTATTAATTTAGAGGTTTGGTGTGAGGATTAAATAGGTTTGTATGTATACATATTTATAAAGCTTGTATGTAGCACCTAGTAAGCACTATGTAAATATTCTCTACATTTGTTGTAGTTGTTGTTGCTGTTGTTTTTCAGTGATTATTTCTTTTTTTTTTGACATCTTTATTGGAGTATAATTGCTTTACAATGGTGTGTTAGTTTCTGCTTTATAACAAAGTGAATCAGCTATACATATACATATGTCCCCATATCTCT
>NC_041226.1:33777556-33798446 GCF_002837175.3 Physeter macrocephalus | reverse complement strand
AGCACCGAGCTGATCTCCCTGTGCTATGCGGCTGCTTCCCACTAGCTATCTATTTTACGTTTGGTAGTGTATATATGTGCATGCCACTCTCTCACTTTGTCACAGTTTACCCTTCCCCCTCCCTGTATCCTCAAGTCCATTCTCTAGTAGGTCTGCCTCTTTATTCCCGTCTTGCCCCTTGTTTACACACATCTGCCTATGCTGTCATTAATGATGCAGGTAAACATGGATATATTATTATAGAATTTTAATATATATTCTCGAAAATTGTTTGAACGGATTCCAACTGTGTCTTGCCTAAAACTCATGCAAGATTTAGAGTACAAGGCCAAGAATTCTTTAGATTTGTGTTATTGAAAAACTGTTGTACTTTCTAAAAATTAGAGAATAATATACATACAGAAAATTGCACAAATCATAAATGTACAGCTCAATGCATTTTCTCCAATTGGACATAATAGCGTAAGGAATGGAATATGGAAAATTGATTCTATTTACCCTTCTGTGCTTCAGCCTGACACTATTTTTAATTCATATTTTGAGCTTTGATATAAAATTTCTTTTGAAAAAGGGTTCCTACTACTAAACAACCTTTGAAAACAACTAGTCTCCAGCAACTCTTCAACAACTTAGTTATTTTTTTCCTGGAGGTGTTTGCATGTTATGTAAAATCTAATTTATCAGCCCAGAATTATTGAGGAATGCCATATGGAAATATGAACTAATACTGAAGATAGATGATAGAAGTAATAGAAACATCTAAACAGATGTTTACTCTCCTTCATAGGAAAACCTAAAGAAAATGTCTTTTTAGATTATCTTCCCCTCTGTCCTCAGAAGCAAAGATTTAAAACTGATCAGTTGGGAGACCCTTGTGTCATGTAAATATGTCTGTCACCTTGATGGCAGCTTCTCAGTAGCTGTCTGTCAAACTGCATATTTTACGGAAAAAAGAACTAGTGCTCATTAATAGTTTTTGATGTTTTGACCCTATAAGGAAAGAATTCTTTCCAAAAAGTTTATTGAACTCTTGCTGCATGGCAGACACTGTCCTAGGCACTTGTATTAATAAGGATTAGGCAAACACAAAAAACAAAAACCAACCAAACAAAAAAGAATAAGGATTAGACTGACTTTGAGTGACAGAAAAAAAGTAACAGTGGCTTACATAAGATTCATTCATTCAGTATTTCATGAGTTGTTTTCTGAACACCTCTTCTCTCTCAGGTTCCATTTGGTGTACTGGATAGAGTAGTATATGAACACAAAGGAAAAAGTCTCTACTTTCTTGAAACTTACATTTTAAGTAGTGGATACAGAACAAAGAAAGAAGTCAATGTATATTATGTCAGGTGGTTAGCTGTGGAATCCTAGGCCAGGTTTTTGTTTGTTTGTTTGTTTGTTTTTTGGAATGTAGGTTGAGAGGTCAGAGAAGGCCCCATAGAGAAGGCCTTTACGTGAAAGCCTGACAGAGGAGTGAGGAGGCCTGACAAGGTATGTGAGAGAAGCACTCTAGGCAGAGGGAAGAGCAGCTGCCTAAGCCCTAGATATGGACGTGAGACTGGATCAGAGGGAGGGAGGGAGGGGGAGGGCATAATAGGAGATACGGTCAGAAAGGTAGCAGATCCAATAGGACACTATTGGCCATTATAAGGATTTTGACTTTGCTCTGAGATGGGGAGCCATTGGAAGGGCTTTGAGCAAAAGAGTGACATCTGACTTGCATTTTCAAAGGATTGCTTTGGCTGCTTCTTTGGGGAAAAATGTAGAGGAACAATGCGCAGATGCAGTGAAACCAGTTTGATGCTGTAAGAATAATCCAGGGGAGAGAGCATGTTGGCTGGGACCAAGAGGTTGTAGCAAGGGAGGTGAGAAGGATTTAGGCAATGCACCTACATTGAAGGTAGAAATCAACAGCATTTACTCTGTGACTGGGTGTGTGGGGTATGAGGGAAAGAGAGGAGTCATAAAACCAATCATTTACTGAGGTGCAGGAGCAGATTCCAGAAGGAAGATAAGTTCCAATTTGAAAATGTGAGTTTAAGATGCTTATTAAATATTAAGTAAAGATATTCAACGTGCAGTTGGAGTTCAGGGGCAAGATCTAAGCAGGAGAAAAAATTTGGAATTTTTCAAGTTTAGAGATATGCATGCAGTCCAGGACTTGTTAGGCTGCATGGTCTCCAATAGCCATACATGAAAACTCATCTCATAATTTGCATGTCAGTTAGTCTATCCTTAATATTTATCATGGGACACATTAAAAGCAGCCACACCTCCCTCCCACAAACATGCACACAAAACCATTATCTTGAGGGAATATTTTGAATATTGTTGCAAACATCTCTATTATGGGCCTCTTTTCTTTAATATTTATGATTTTCTTGAACATCTTATTTGCAGAAAGGAGTTTTCAAATTCTTATAGGTAAACATGATTTTCCATTAGATAGGCTTCTCCCACTAATATTGTTTTCTCTTGTAAAAAGGTTGTTATGCCTTTGGCACCCTCTTTATAGTCAGAGAGGACAAGGCTACTTCTTTTCTGCCCAGTTTGGGGGAAATGGGTCAGCAGAACCGACTGGAGCCCTTTCACTGGTTGTGCTTGTCATTTCCCCTGCTTGCCTTCTGCCTACCTGTCCTCTCTCCAGACTCCATAACAAATATAGGCAATTCCCTTGCAGTGTGATGTATATAAAAAAGGTAACAGCAAAACCGTCATTGCATGTATAGATCTTCCTTGACTTATGATGATGTTACAACCAGATAAACCCTTTGCAAGTTGAAAATACCATAAGTTGAAAATTCATTGACTACACCTAACCTACCAAAGTTCATAGCTTAGCCTGGCCTAACTTACACGTGTTCAGAACACTTACATTAACCTATAGTTAGGCAAAATAATCTAACACTAAGCCTAATTTATAATAAGGTGTTGAATAGCTCATGCAATTTATTGAATACTGTGCTGAAAGTGAAAACCAGAATGGTTCTCTGGGAACAGAATGGTTTGTAAGCATATTGATTGTTTACTCTTGCATGGCTGGCTGGGAACTGCGGCTTGCTGTCTATCATCACAAAAGTGTGTACCACATATTGTTATCCCAGGAAAAGATCAGCATTCAGCGTATGAAGTATGGTTTCTATTGAATGCATAGCTCTCCCCACCATCGTAAAGTTGAAAAATCGTTAAGTGGAACGTAAGTCAGGGGTCCTCTGTAGTACTGGATTGGCCAAAAAGTTCATTCGGATTTTTCTGTAACATCTTATGGAAAAACCCAAACGAGCTTTTTGGCCAACCCAATATAATAAATTAATTAAGGGATGCAAATTATAATGTATTATTATGTGGAGTTCCATCAAGAATCAGAACAATGGGAAGAAGGAAAAGCTGAGCAGAAGACAAGCTGAGGATCACTGGCCAGTCACTTAGCATTGCTTCTTTCAGTTTACACCTTTGCCTGTTATGAACCAAACTGCAATTTATTTTGAGTTTCTGCTTTTTTTACCATCTTATTTCAGTTTTATGCTTTTCTGTCAACATAATGAATGTTATAATGATACTGTACATCTTAGATTTTGTTCTAGGCCTACTTAATGTTAGGGATTTCTCTTAATGATTCTGAGCTTTTTGTCCATCTTGTCCATTCATTTTATTATTTTTAACGTGCATTTGTGAAATATTCTTACAGCTTTATTAATACCTTTATTATTACAATCGTCTAGGAAAAATCACTGTGTTGAAAGCTTGAAATGCTATAGGCCCTAGTTTCTCTCACAAAACAATTGTGTCTAGGAGCATAGGGAGGGTAATTTAGTTTGAATGTTTACAGTTTTTTGTTAATAAGTTGCTGTTTAAGCATTCTTTAAAGGAATCAACTTCCCTGTAATGTATCATGGTATGTAAGAATGACTGTGACATTTCTTAGTAAGCTTGTTATAAAATAATGACCAATACCTCCAGGAGATATTCATAGACAATTATTATTTAATTACAGAGATTACTTAAATGTATACAATTTCTCCTTTTTTATTTGAAATCTTAACGTGGTAAATCATAGAGGCCATTGTATTACAGAGGGCCTATATTCATGATTTCTGTAAATCTAAATATTTAAGTTCTGATTTTGACTTTTTTTTTTTTTTTTTGTGGTACGCGGGCCTCTCACTGTTGTGGCCTCTTCCGTTGCGGAGCACAGGCTCCGGACGCGCAGGCTCAGCGGCCATGGCTCACGGGCCCAGCCGCTCCGCGGCATGTGGGATCCTCCCAGACCGGGGCACGAACCCGTGTCCCCTGCATCGGCAGGCGGACTCTCAACCACTGCGCCACCAGGGAAGCCCTGATTTTGACTTTTATTCAGAACTTTTCTAACGCCTCTAGTGTATAATTAACATAATAACTAGGCACTTGGAGAAAAGTCTGTGTCTTGGATTTTAAGGTTTTAGATATTTAATCTGTTATATTTTCCCATTTTTAATGCTTTTATCTCAAGAGGTTAAATACAAAATCCATTCCTTCAACAAACATTTGAGTATCTGCACTGTGTCATGTAACCCAAGGTACAAAGATGAATAAAATATGGCTCTCTTCCCTTAGGAATCCCCAGTTAGTTGGGAGAGGAAGACACATAAAGAGATAAAAGTAATAGAGTGTAGTAATTACAAAGATAGAGATAATTACCTGGTAAGACAGGTAGGGAAGGCAGGTCACCAGGGGCCTGACTGGGGTTTTGGACTCTTATTGTAGAGTATGAATAAGAATGACTTGGGTGGAGTGGGCAAGGCAAATAGACACGGTATTTCCAGCATCAGGTATGGAATAGATGAAAGGGTTTGGGAGGAAGGGAACTACGAGCAGGACTGTTGATTAGGGAGTAAAGTGTGGCTGATTAGGAGGTAGAGCCAAGTTGTGGGTGGAACTCCGATGTTGTCATGTAAGCAGTTTATTGTCTGGTTTTTAAGTAGGGAAGGGACATCTTTAAATTAATGTTTGTCTGGAAACTTCCATGTACAGTGTGGATACGGCTCTGAGAGAAACAGTAGGAGACAAGAGGGCAGAGAAAAGTGTTCTAGATGCCTTGAATAGTGTTCAACCTAGCAAGGAAGTAGGTCCTATTTGTCAAGTAAAATGTGAGGAATGTCACGATCCTTTGGATCTGAGGGTTCAGGAGAGGGAAGGGTCAAGACTAGCAGGTTTCTAGCACAGGAAACAGAATTTATGGTTCTGCTGCCTACTAACATGTGGAGATTACAGATGGGCAGTTAGTTGGGGACAGAGATACATGGTATCTGAGGTGACTGAGGGACATCCCATCTGATTGAATATTGAGTAAAATGCAAAAATTGAAATTGCCTTAAAAAAATCTAGTCAATTCTGTTTGATGATGGCTATGTTTTATTACTTCTAAATAATGAAAAGGAATTAAAAATAAAAAATAAGATTAATTTCTTGGTCAAGAAATGTGACAAAGTTGAAAGATAAAATTCATACACAGGTCAGATACAGAGACACCAGTAAATTAACACTTCTTTGAGGGTGTACAATTTAAAATTCTCTGCTCCAGTTGGGATTTCTAATACAAAAAATTATAGTCACTGACCTCAAAAAACTTGACACATGAGAAAAGTATGGCTAAATTATGTTCACGGATGTATAAAGGTGCTATCTTTGTAAACATAATTGCTGAAAAAGAAAAACACCAAAGAAATTCTTAAATACTCTTTAGTTTTACCCATCAGATGGCCCAAACATTGGATTATATTTTATTCTCCTAGAACTTGCACACACATTTCTTTCTTTCAATTGTGCTTTGGTCTTCATTTAAAAACCAGCAGTGAAAAGTTGATCAATCACACTTAAATTCTCTTAACTATAGTATATTATAATATAATGTAATCATATAGTGCTGATGAAGCTTAAATAATGGCTTAATCGGATTTCCATCTGTAGAGTAGCCACAGAACCATTTTTTAAGACAACCTTCTTACTCCTTATGATGTCAACCTTAAATGTTTGAATATGCCCCAAAGCTTTTTGCTCTTGAAATTAGCAACTTTTCTTTGTAGGCTGAGTTCTACAACACTGTTCCTGGCATGATGATGATGATGGTGATGATGACGATTTTTTTTTTAAGTTTCCTTAGATTCTAATATTACTTACTTTAATCTTTAAGGTCTTCATGTCTTGCTGAGTTCTAAGAATAAGAGTAACATCTCATAATCCATTTTATTTAAAAAAATTCTTCATCCTATATCATAGCATTTGATCTTTATGAAATATCAGTGAGGTAAAGGTATGAGGCGAGATTCTTCCTATTTCACTCATGTGGAAATTGAGCCAGTGAGAAGTTGCTTCATATCACAGTGATAGAACGTAGTCCCTGACCCACGGCTACCAATGAGTTGGAAGAGGCTCAGAGGATTCCCTAATAAGCCTTTCATCTGAACCTGAAGCCCTTCTCTCATCCCACTGAGAAGCACTCACTCACTGGGATAGCTCTATGTTCAATTACAAGCAGCTGGTCTCCTCTGAGGGCTGCCCAGGCTGTTAGGCAGCTCTGAGGGTGACAACTCATAAATCAAAAACGTACTCATCTTATACCTCCTCACAGGTACTGGAGTTCTGCCTTCTGACCAGACATGCACTTCAGTGTCCAGGTGACAGAGTAAAAACTATATATTGGGTCTTTTTCCTGATTCCTAAAATCTTTCTTAAATGATGAGAGTATTTTGTATACTACTGAGATGACTCAGGGCAGATGGGGGGAGGGCCAGCTTAGGGAGCTTCAGGATGGGGGCACTGGTTGACAGAGGTACCAACCATGTGATTAGAGGGGTAGAACTTTCAGCCCACCCTCTGAGCTCCAGTTCAGTCACCAATCGCCAGTGATATACTCAATCGTGCCAGTGTTGTGAAGCTTCGATGAGACTGAAATGACGAGGCTAAGGGAGCTTCTGCTGTAGTGAGCACAGGGATACGCTGGGAGGGCAGCGTACCTGGAGAGAGCATGGAGACTGTGCTACCCCCTCTCTCCTCATTCCTTGCCCTATGCATGTCTTCCATTTGGCTATTCCTGAGTTATATCCTTCATAATAAAAACTGTAGTAGCAAGTATAGTAAGTACTTCCCTGAGTTCTGTGAGGGAACTCACATTATAATTTTTCACATTATAAAAACTAAATGGGTTGGTGGGGAGGGCATGGGAACCCTTGAATTTTCATTGGTTAGAAGTATGGGTGATCCCTGGGACTTGTGACTGTCCTGTGAAGTGAGGGCAGTCTTGTGGGACTGAGTCCTTAAACCTGTGGGTTCTGGGCCAACTCCTGGCAACGCGTGTCAGAATTGAAGTGAATTGGGAGACACCCAGTTGGCGTTGGAGAATTGGAAAATTGGTAGCTATTGGAATGAAGTATTAGGTGTCAGAATAAAACACATAATCCACCTATGTTCCTTCCCAGTGTTTGCCTTGTGCTTTTTGTTACATGGGAGTTCCTCAGATTTTGTTTGTCTTTTCTCTAGGTGTTTCCCAAATTTCATGCGTGTGTGTAATAAAATTTGATCAGCAAACTTAATCATAATGTTTTAAGTCTGTGATTTTGTTCAATGGTGTGCTAACACATTAAATTTAAATGTTAATTAAAAATTATAGTATATCTATCTTCCATCCAGCCATCTATCCATCCATCCTGGGTTTAGCTGTATGTGAATCACTTGTGATTTGCACTAGGCAAGAATGTACACACAAAAAAATCTTTATTAGTTAATAAACACAGATTGTCCTCCTAGTACCACTAAAGAAAGTTTGACATTTGTTTCACATGTTATTCAAATAACCCCTGATACCTTTTCATTCCTGTCATGGGAGACCTTGAACAGAAGAGCATATTTTCCCCATGTTTTCCATGTATATTTTATTTTTCCCTCTCAAAAGATCATGATTTTGAAAAATCCTAAAATTATATTGAAATAGTTTTAATTTTAAAAACATTGTCTTTCTTTGCCTTCTTTTTCTGAATAGACTGTTTATTTTGTTGTGTTTGTAGAGGTCAAGGACTCTGATTTTCAACAAAAAGTATTTCTTAAATGTGGTTTGTATATGTGAGCTTTTCCTAAATTTCATCTTCTGTTTTAAATAATCTTTTATTAAATTTTCTTCATTTCTGGATTTAAAAATCAAAAAATTTAAGTGAAATTTACCTTTCATTTATTTTAGTGGATTTCCATTTTTATTTTAAGGTTTTTCACAAATGTTTTGTTTCTAGAGTGTTTTACTTTTTTATATTATAATTTCATCCTTCTAATGCATATAATATCCTCTCTCTTAGTTTCTGTAGAAACGCTGGAAAAGAATTTGAAGCAGATGGGAAGGCAGCTTCAACAGCTTGAGAAAGATTTGAAAATCTTTCCCCCTCCTGAGGACTTGCATGATAAGTTTGTGACAAAGATGTCCATATCCTTTGATATCTAAATAGCTTAAGTCACTAGTCAATTAGGAGTACGATTTACTTAACATTTTAAGTATACTTGCATAACCAGAGATCACCCTACAGAGCCAAATTATAGAAGGTTTAACCTTTGCCTTCTTGCAAGGAAATTTATCAAGGCTTTTACCTATCAAGAATAATATAGAAATTTATTGATTTCAATCCTTTTTTCCTTTTTATCAATATGAATAATATGTTGTCTCATCTTTTTCCTTCCATATGCCCTATTTCCTTCTGATGTTCATGGTAAACCGAAAGGATAGGAAAACTCAATTTGAGGAAGTTTGAATCTAATGTCATGTTGTGATTTAGATACTTTTGAAATGTTTTAGGAAGCAAATGAAGACTTTATAAACTGTTGTGACTAGTCAGCTTAATTTCAAGAGTTGTTATATATTAAAAATTAACTCATATTCAAGAAACTTTAAAATCTCCTTTAGAAATACGACATGGTTCCAAAATCAAAACCGAACTTATCCCAATCACTACTGGTGTAGGTATTCTCTAGATCCAAAATAACATTGACAAAATATGTGTGTGTGTATGTTTATGTGGAAGTGTATGTGTGGATATACATATATACATAAAAACTAATAGCATTAGGATTGTGTCCTGCTTAATTTAAGGTTCCTTTAAATTCAGTTATCTTTGGTTTCACTAAGTTTGTCAGTTAATCTCTAATGAGTGATTGAAGTAGTAAACTTTTTTTTTTAATTTCCAGAAACTAATGTTGAGTTGCTTTCCAAACCATTCTGTGAAATTAGATATCTTTTGCCTTCTAATAAAGTATTACTACTATGCATTATCAAAATTCCATATGGACTTCAAAATTCTATATGAAAGGATATCCCACTTTTAAATGAGCTCTTATAAATAGATACTCCTAATATTTTATTTTAAACTGAGATACTTGAAATAAAGTAACTACTTTCCCTCTTTCTATCTCTTCTCCCCTGAGATTTGGCAAATCACAAAATTGTTACCTGGCTTGTCATAGATTTTATTGTATTATATACTTTCAGCTTAATTGTGAATTAGTTCAATTTTAGCTTTCTTCACTGTCTCTTTTGGGAAATATCATAAAAATGCACTCCAGCAACAATCAATTCAGGCTAATGTGTTTGTTTCCTTTCATATGTTTCCTACCCACCCAGTTTCTTCTTTTATTAAGCAGGATACCTTTATCACTACATTTGAGGAAGTTGTTTTTTTAAAACTAGAGTCTGTGTTTATCCATCTAATATATATTTGCCACACCTTCTAATTTGGCAAAGTATGCTTTTTAAACAAAATTTCTTATTGCAGAATTGTATCAGATTCATCATTCTTAGCTTCCCCCCCCCAATTTTCTCATATTAAAATATTCATATGTGACAATTTATTGTAATCATTAAGAACTGTTCACTGAGGCACTTTTTATTGTTCCCTGTAGATAGAAAGCATTTTATAAAAGGTTTTGCTTGCATACAGTTTCTGGTAATACACTGTACGTGTACTAATTATGAAGCTCAGTTACCTGGAACATAGGGCCTGAGATAAATTCCTGAGATTAGAATAAAGGTGGTAGAATCCTGCTCAGCAGATGATCTCAGGACGTATGCATACTTGTGTTCATATGACACAGAAGCTGAATGATGTCAGCTTCTTGAAAGGTATGTAGCTCATAAAAAGCAATGAGCAGGAAATCAGAAATAAGAAGGATGAAGCTTTGTTGGAAACAATTTTTCATTCTGAGTACAATTACACTCCATGGACAAGAAAGCTCCTACATCCTGTCGCTAAATATCACAACCTAGAAGCCTCTAATGAACTGATTAGCATTCATGTTTCTCTTGGAAGTCAGATATATGAACAGTTGGTGCACTTTGCTATTGACAAAGCTTATAATCATAAATATTCTTTGCTGAGATTGGATTGTACTCGTTTGCTTTTCATCTTAGTTAGACATACTAGTTTCAAAGTAATTAAATTCATTCATTGCAAAGCTTTGTTTACTTTAATTAGGACTGACAACAAGTCAGATTTTGAATATTAAATGCATTTATACAGATCTTATTAAAATGACAAATTATGAGCTTCTTACATCTTAGAAAGTAGAAGAATTTGGAAACTAAATGCACAATGAATAAAAAAGTGTTTAACTAAAGTTTGGGTTGTTAACACTAGAATTTTATGTTTTGAGTATTAGTGCTTATTAGCTGCAGCACATATCAAATGTTTGGATCATCAACAAATTCTGAAAGAATATGTTTGTTATCTGAGTTGTTAAGGATGCATTTTTGCAAATAGATATGTATGTTAAGCAGTCATGATTTAGTGAACTGTTAACTGAATTGTTTTAAACTATAGTGTACAATTTTATTATAATTTTACGAAATGAAATTTCACAAATAGCACTCAAATATAGTATACTGTATTTTTATTCTGCGAGTACTTACTTTCTTTACATACACTTCTTAATATTAAAAAATACCAATTTAGTACATTATTTAAAAGGCATGCACAATTATTTCATATATATCACATTGACTTTTTAGTAATAGTTATGTTACTTTTCGATTGCAAAGCCTGGTCAAAAGTATAATTAGAGTAGAGTAGTTTCACTGTAAATATTTGCTTGAAACTGTGTAATGTGTTTTGTGGTAGGGTCATCAATATTGTTATATATAAAGTATTATATGAGGTATACACACTTATAAAATTCTTTATCAGTGAGAAAATTAGGAAAATGCCAGGATTGGTGTCATGCGATGCTTTTTCCTTTCTTCTGACCTTCGCCTTCTGGAATATATGTTATTTTGAGGAAAATAACAAATACATCCTAGAGCATCACCCTTGAAATTCTCCTTGCACAAGCCTTTACCTTTCTCTTTTCTCCTCATCTTACCCCTTATCCCAAGTCTCTTAGAAAAAATCATTTTGCTAGACATTTCTATATTTTTGTATTTGTCACACAACTTACGTGACACATTATTTGACTCTTTTCCATTTTATAGTCTTTAAATTTCTTCATTGTTATTGCACTTTATTTTCACACTTTCTTTTTTGTTGTTACACTGTATAACAATATTTTGGATGCTCCTGAAATTACTACGTAGATGCTAAAACTGAGAGAAAGACTTGCATCTTACTTATATCCATATTCCACACTGCATAAAGCACAGCATTTTTCAGGTAAATGAATTTAGTACATTTTTATTTAATTGAACTGTGATTAGGAGTAAAATAGAAGAGTGGAATGGGTGAGATGTAAACTAGTATAATACATGGTCCATTTGCAAGAGTGGGAAGTTGTGTAATTGAGTGATTTGTAAGAGCAGATTTTTTCTTGTGAATTAGTCTTCTTTCCTCCTTTGCCTGTTTTCTGCTTTCTCTCTCACCTGTTTCCCATTTAACCCATTCTAAATAAACTTTTAAGACTCAGATTAAAATATCCTGCTCATGGCCACTGAGCCTGTGCGTCCGGAGGCTGTGCTCCGCAACAGGAGAGGCCACAACAGTGAGAGGCCCATGTACCACAAAAAAAGAAAGAAAAAAAAAATATCCTGCTCAAGAGACCTTCAAGATGGCAGAGGAGTAAGATGTGGAGATCACCTTCCTCCCCACAAATACGTCAGAAATACATGGACATGTGGAACAACTCGTACAAAACACCTACTGAACACTGGCAGAAGACCTCAGACTTCCCAAAAGGCATGAAACTCACCATGTACCTGTATAGGGCAGAAGACAAAAGAAAAAACAGAGACAAAAGAATAGGGATGGGACCTGCACCTCTGGGAGGGAGCTGTGAAGGAGGAAAAGTTTCCACACACTAAGAAGCCCCTTCACTGGTGGAGACGGGGTGCGCAGAGGGGAAGCTTCAGAGCCACAGAGGAGAGCGCAACAACAGGGGTGCAGAGGGCAAAGTGGATAGACTCCCGCACAGAGGATCAGTGCTGACCAGCACTCACCAGCCCGAGAGGCTTGTCTGCTCACCCGCCAGGGTGGGTGGGGGCTGGGATCTGAGGCTCAGGCTTTGGAGTTCGGATCCCAGGGAGAGGATGGGTTGGCTGCTTGAACACAGCCTGAAGGAGGCTAGTGCACCACAGCTAGCCAGGAGGGAGTCCGGGAAAAGTCTGGAACTGCCTATGAGGCAAGAGTCATTGTTTTGGCGTGCGCAAGGAGAGGGGATTAAGAGCACCGCCTAAATGAGATCCAGAGACGGGCACGAGCCACGGCTATCAGCACGAACACCAGAGACGGGCATGAGACGCTAAGGCTGCTGCTGCAGCCACCAAGAAGCCTCTGTGCAAGCACAAGTCACTCTCCACACCTCCCCTCCTGGGAGGCTGTGTTGCCTGCCACTGCCAGGGTCCCGTGATCCAGGGACAACTTCCCCGGGAGAACACATGGTGCACCTCAGGCTGTTGCAACGTCATGTTGGCATCTGGTGCCACAGGCTTGCCCCACACTCTGTAACCCTCCATCCCCCCGGGCCTGGGTGAGCCAGAGGACCCTCATCAGCTGCGACTTTAACTGTGTGCTGTCTGAGCGAAGAACAGATGCCCTCAGGCAACCTACAAGCAGGCAGGGCCAAATCCAAAGGTGAACCCCAGGAACTGTGCGAACAAAGAAGAGAAAGGGAAATATCGCCCAGCAGCCTCAGGAGGAGCAGATTAAATCCCCACAATCAACTTGATGTACCCTGCATCTGTGGAATACCTGAATAGACAACAAATCATCCCAAAATTGAGGCAGTGGACTTTGGGAGCAACTGTAGACTTAGAGTTTGCTTTCTGCGACTAATTTGTTTTTGGTTTTATGTTTATCTTAGTTTAGTATTTACACTTTATTATCATTGGTAGATTTGTTTATTGATTTGGTTGCTCTCTTCCTTTTTTTTTAATATATAGCTATATATATATTTTACTTTTTCTCTTTTTGTGAGTGTGTATGTTTATGCTTCTTTGTGTGATTTTGTCTGTATAGCTTTGCTTTTACCATTTCTCCTAGGGTTCTGCCTGTCTTTTTTTTTTTTTTTTTTTTTTTAGTATACTTTTTAGTGCTGGTTATCATTGATGGCTTTGTTTTTTGGTTTGGTTGCTCTCTTCTTTCTTTCTGTCTTTATTTTTCTTTCTTTCTTTTATTACATTTTAATTATTTTAATCTTTATTTTAATAACTTTCTTTTCCCTTTCTTTCTTTCTTTCTTTCTTTCTTTTTTAAATCCCTTTTCTTCTGAGCCGTGTGGCTGACAGGTTCTTGGTGCTCTGGCCGGGTGTCAGACCTGTGCCTCTGAGGTGGGATATCCGAGTTCAGGACATTGGTCCACCAGAGACCTCCTGGCTCCATGTAATATCAAACAGCGAAAGGTCTCCCAGAGATCTCCATCTCAACTCTAAGACCGAGCTCCACTCAGCAACCAGCAAGGTACAGTGCTGGCCACCCTATGCCAAACAACTAGCAAGACAGGAACACAACCCCACCCATTAGCAGAGAGGCTGCCTAAAAGCATAATACTTCACAGACACCCCAAAACAGAGCACTGGATGTGGTCCTGCTCACCAGAAAGACAAGGTCCAGCCTCATCCACGAGAACACAGGCACCAGTCCCCTCCACCAGTAAGCCTACACAACTCACTGAACAAACCTTGGCCACTGGGGGCAGACACCAAAAGCAACGGGAACTATCAACCTGCAGCCTGCGAAAAGGACACCCCAAACACAGTAGGTTAAGCGAAATGAGAAGACAAAGAAACACACAGCAGATAAAGGAGCAAGGTAAAAACCCACCAGACGAAACAAATGAAGAGGAAATACGCAGTCTACCTGAAAAAGAATTCAGGGTAATGATAGTAGAGATGATCCAAAATCTTGGAAATAGAATGGAGAAAATACAAGAAACGTTTAACAAGGACCTAGAAGAACTAAGGAGCAAACAAACAATGATGAACAACACAATAAATGAAATTAAAAATTCTCTAGAAGGAACAAGATAAAATAGTGGAAATAACTACTGCAGAGCAGAATAAAGAGAAAAGAATTGAGGACAGTCTTAGAGACATCTGGGACAACATTAAATGCACCAACATTCAAATGATACGGTTCCCAGAAGAAGAAGAGAAAAAGAAAGGGACTGAGAAAATATTAGAAGAGATTATAGTTGAAAACGTCCCTAATATGGGAAAGGAAATTGTTAAGTTCAGGAAACTCAGAGATTCCCATACAGGATAAATCCAAGGAGAAACATGCCAAGATACATATTAATCAAAATATCAAAAATTAAATGCAAAGAAAACATATTAAAAGCAGCAAGAGTAAAACAACAAATAACATACAGCGGAATCCCCATAAGGTTAACCTCTGATCTTTCAGCAGAAACTCTGCAAGCCAGAAGGGAGTGGCAGGACATATTTAAAGTGATGAAAGGGAAAAACCTACAACCAAGACTACTCTACCCAGCAAGGATCTCATTCAGACTCGATGGAGAAATTAAAACCTTTACAGACAAGCAAAAGCTAAGAGAATTCAGCACCACCAAACCAGCTTTACAACAAATGCTAAAGGAACTTCTCTAGGCAGGAAACACAAGACAAGGAAAACACCTACAATAACAAACCCAAAACAATTAAGAAAATGGTAATAGGAACATACATATCAATAACTACCTTAAATGTAAATGGATTAAATGCTCCAACCAAAAGACATAGACTGGCTGAATGGATACAAAAGCAAGACTCGTATATATGCTGTATACAAGAGACCCACTTCAGACCCAGGGACACATACAGACTAAAAGTGAGGGGATGGAAAAAGATATTCCATGCAAATGGAAATCAAAGGAAAGCTGGAGTAGCAATTCTCATGTCAGACAAACTAGACTTTAAAATAAACACTATTACAAGAGACAAAGAAGGACACTATGTAATGATCAAGGGATCAATCCAAGAAGAAGATATAATAATTGTAAATATTTATGCACCGAACAAGGCAAAGGCTAACAGCCATAGTAGGGGAAATCGACAGTAACACAATTATAGTAGGGGACTTTAACACCCCAAGTTCACCAATGGACAGATCATCCAAGAGGAAAATAAACAAGGAAACACAAGCTTTAATTGACACATTAAACAAGATGGACTTAATTGATATTTGTAAGACATTCCATCCAAAAACCACAGAATACACTTTCTTCTCAAGAGCTCATGGAACATTTTCCAGGAGAGATCATATCTTGGGTCACAAATCAAGCCTTGGTAAATTAAAGAATATTGAAATTGTATCAAGTATCTTTTACGACCACAACACTATGAGACAAGATATCAATTACAGGAAAAAATCTGAAAAGAATACAAACACATGGAAGCTAAACAATACACTACTAAATAACCAAGAGATCACTGAAGAAATCAAAGAGGAAATCAAAAAATACCTAGAAACATATGACAATGGAAACACGATGACCAAAACCTATGGGATGCAGCAAAAGCAGTTCTAAGAAGGAAGTTTATAGCAATTCAATCCTACCTCAAGAAACAAGAAACATCTCAAATAAACAACATAACCTTACACATAAAGCAATTAGAGACTGAAGAACAAAAAACCCCCAAAGTTAGCAGAAGGAAAGAAAGCGTAAAGATCAGATCAGAAATAAATGAAAAAGAAATGAGAGAAACAATAGCAAACATCAATAAAACTAAAAGCTGGTATTTTGAGAAGACAAAAAAAATTTATAAACCATTAGCCAGACTCATCAAGAAAAAAAAGGGAGAAGACTCAAGTCAATAGAATTACAAATGAAAAAGGAGAAGTAACAACTCACACTGCAGAAATACAAAGGATCATGAGAGATTACGACAAGCAACTATATGCCAATAAAATGCACAACCTGGAAGACATGGACAAATTCTTAGGAAACCACAACCTTAGAAAACTGAACCAGGAAGAAATAGAAAATATAAGCAGACCAATCACAAGCACTGTAATTGAGACTGTGATTAAAAATCTTCTAACAAACAAAAGCTCAGGACCAGATGGCTTCACAGGTGAATTCTATCAAGCATTTAGAGAAGCGCTAACACCTATCCGTCTCAAATTCTTCCAAAATACATCAGAGGGAGGAACACTCCCAAACTCATTCTACAAGGCCACCATCACCCTGATACCTAAACCAGACAAAGATGTCACAAAGAAAGAAAACTACAGGTCAATATCACGGATGATAATAGATGCAAAAATTCTCAACAAAATTCTAGCAAACAGAATCCAACAACACATTAAAAGGGTCATACACCGTGATCAAGTGGTTTATCCCAGAAATGCAAGGATTCTTCAGTATATGCAAATCAATCAATGTGATAAACCATACAAAAAATTGAAGGAAAAAAACCATATGATCATCTCAATAGATGCAGAAAAGCTTTCAACAAAATTGAACAGCCATTTATGATAAAAATGCTCCAGAAAGTAGGCATATAGGGAACTTACCTCAACATAATAAAGGGCATATATGACAAACCACAGCCAACATCTTTCTCACTTGTGAGAAATTAAAACTATTTCCTCTAAGATCAGGAACAAGACAAGGTTGTCCACTCTCACCACTGTTATTCAACATAGTTTTGGAAGTTTTGGCCACAACAATCAGAGAAGAAAAAGAAATAAAAGGAATCCAAATCGGAAAAGAAGAAGTAAAGTGGTCACTGTTGGCAGATGACATAATACTACATATCGAGAAAACTAAAGATGCTACCAGAAAACTACTAGAGCTAATCAATGAATTTGGTAAAGTAGCAGGACACAAAGTGAATGCACAGAAATATCTTGCATTCCTATACACTAATGACGAAAAATCTGAAAGAGAAGTTAAGGAAACACTCCCATACACCACTGCAACAAAAAGAATAAAATATCTAGGAATAAACCTACCTAAGGAGACGAAAGACCTGTATGCAGAAAACTATAAGACACTGATGAAAGTAATTAACAATGATACAAAACGATGGAGAGATATACCATGTTCTTGGATTGGAAGAATCAACATTGTGAAAATGACTATACTACCCAAAGCACTTTACAGATTCAGTGCAATCCCTATCAAACTAGCAATGGCATTTTTCACAAAACTAGAACAAAAAATTACACAATTTGTATGGAAACACAAAAGACCCCGAATAACCAAGGCAATCTTGAGAAGGAAAAATGGAGCTGGAGGAAGCAGGCTCCTGTACTTCAGATTATACTACAAAGCTACAGTAATCAAGACAGTATGGTAGTGGCACAAAACAGAAATATAGATCAATGGAACAAGATAGAAAGCCCAGAGATAAACCCACACACATATGGTCACCTTATTTTTGATAAAGGAGGCAAGAATATACAATGGAGAAAAGACAGCCTCTTCAATAACTGGTGCTGGGAAAACTGGATAGCTACATGTAAAAGAATGAAATTAGAACGTTCCCTAACACTATACACAAAAGTAAACTCAAAATGGATTAAAGACCTAAATGTAAGGCCAGACACTATAATACTCTTAGAGGACAAATAGGCAGAACACTCTGACATAAATCCAGGAAGTTCCGTTTTGAACCACCTACTAGAGAAATGGAAATAAAAACAAACTAATGGGACCTAATGAAACGTAAAAGCTTTTGCACAGCAAAGGAAACTATAAACAAGGTGAAAAGACAACCCTCTGAATGGGAGAGAATATTTGCAAATGAAACAACTGACAAAGGATTAATCTCCAAAATATACGGAGAACAGTCTGGAGGTTCCTTAAAAAACTAAAAATAGAACTGCCATATGACCCAGCAACTCCACTACTGGACATATACCCTGAGAAAACCATAATTCAAAAAGAGTCATATACCACAATGTTCATTGAAGCACTATTTACAACAGTCAGGACCTGGAAGCAACCTAAGTGTCCATCGACAGATGAATGGTTAAGCAATATGTGGCACATATATACAATGGAATATTACTCAGCCTAAAAGGAAACGAAATTGAGTTATTTGTAGTGAGGTGGGTGGAAATAGAGTCTGTCATACAGAGTGAAGTAAGTCAGAAAGAGAAAAATAAATACCATATGCTAACACATATATATGGAATCTAAAAAAAAATTGTTTTGAGGAACATAGGGGCTGGACAGGATTAAAGACGCAGGTGTAGAGAATGGATTTGAGGGGAAAGGGTAAGCTGTGACGAACTGAGAGAGTGGCATGCACATATATACACTACCTAATTTAAAATAGTTAGTTAGTGGGAAGCAGCCATATAGCACAGGGAGATCAGCTCCGTGCTTTGTGACCACCTAGAGGGGTGGGATAGGGAGGGTAGGAGGGAAACACAAGAGGGAGGAGGTATGGGAATACATGTATATGCATAGCTGATTCAGTTTGTTATAAAGCAGAAACTAACACACCATTGTAAAGCAATTATACTCCACTAAAGATGTTAAAAAAAAAATCTACAAGCAATAAATACTCCTGAGGGTGTGGAGAAAAGGGAACCCTCTTGCACTGTTGATGGGGATGTAAATTGATACAGCCACTATGGAGAACAGTATAGAAGTTCCTTAAAAACCTAAAAATAGAACTACCATATGACCAAGCAATCCCACTACTGGGCATATACCCTGAGAAAACCATAATTCAAAAAGAGTCATGTACCACAATGTTTATTGAAGCTCTATTTACAATAGCTAGGACATGGAAGCAACCTAAGTGTCCATCGACAGATGAATTGATAAACAAGATGTGGCACATATATACAATGGAATGTTATCCATAAAAAGAAACGAAATTGAGTTATTTGTAGTGAGGTGGATGGACCTAGAATCTGTCATACAGAGTGAAGTAAGTCAGAAAGAGAAAAACATATACTGTATGCTAACACATATGTAAGGAATCTAAAACAAAAAATGGTTCTGAAAACTCTAGGGGCAGGACAGAAATAAAGGTGCAGATGTAGAGAATGGATTTGAGGATATGGGGAGGGGGAAGCGTAAGCTGGGATGAAGTGAGAGAGTGGCATGGACATATATACACTACCAAATGTAAAATAGATAGCTAGTGGGAAGCAGCCGTATAGCACAGGGAGATCAGCTTGGTGCTTTGTGACCACCTAGAGGGGTGGGTTAGGGAGGGTACGAGGGAGACGCAAGAGGGAGAAGATATGGGGATATATGTACATGTATAGCTGATTTACTTTGTTATAAAGCAGAAACTAACACACCATTGTAAAGCTATTATACTCCAATAAAGATGTTAAAAAAATATATATCCTGCTCCTCATCCTCTATGAATCCTCAAGTCTGTGATGATCTCTTCCTTCTCAGAAGTCTTACTACAATTACGTCATGTTCACGGCTTTCTGACAGTCATGCTTCAGTCACTGTCACCTTCTCTGCCAGTACTTCCCTGACTACGCAGCATAAGTTAGCCTCTGTCACTGTATACGGTATCACACACAACCTTTTGTTTTCTTCATCATGCTTATTATTGTCTGAATATCTCATTAATTTACTTCTTTATTACCTGTCACCACACTCTAGAATTCATGTTTCATGAAAGCAGGGACTGTTTACCTTGTTAACTACTGGTTTTCCTCATGTCTAGAAGAGTGGTACTTAGTGGTGTTTAGTGACTACTTATAGATTAGCTGCCCACCTGGCTGGCTGGCTGGCCGGATCCTGGGTACTGAAGAAGATCTATAAAAGGTTTTATTTTTATTTATTTATTTATTTAGCAGTAATTTTTTTTTTAACATCTTTATTGGAGTATAACTGTTCCACAATGGTATGTTAGTTTCTGCTTCACAACAAAGCGAACCAGCCACACATACACACATGCTCCCACATCTCTTCCCTCCCATGTCACCCTCCCTCCCACCCTCCCTGTCCCACCCCTCTAGGTGGGCACAAAGTACAGAGGTGATCTCCCTGTGCTATGCGGCAGCTTCCCACTAGCTATCTAATTTACATTTGGTAGTGTATATATGTCCCTGCCACTCTCTCACTTCGTCACAGCTTACCCTTCCCCCTCCCCATGTCCTCAAGTCCATGCTCTAGTAGGTCTGTGTTTTATTCCCATCCTACCACTAATCTCTTCATGACATTTTTTTTTTCTTAGATTCCATATATATGTGTTAGCATACGGTATTTGTTTTCCTCCTTCTGACTTACTTCACTGTGTATGACAGACTCCAGATCTATCCACCTCATTACAAATAACTCAGTTTCATTTCTTTTTATGGCTGAGTAATATTCCATTGTATATATGTGCCACATCTTCTTTATCCATTCATCTGTTGATGGACACTTAGGTTGCTTCCATGCCCTGGCTACCGTAAATAGAGCTGCAATGAACATTTTGGTACATGACTCTTTTTGAATTATGGTTTTCTCAGGGTATATGCCCA
>NC_041226.1:33761172-33776665 GCF_002837175.3 Physeter macrocephalus | reverse complement strand
TTTAGGTCTTTAACCCATTTTGAGTTTATTTTTGTGTGTGGTGTTAGGGAGTGTTCTAATTTCATACTTTTACATGTTGCTGTCCAGTTTTCCCAGCACCACTTATTGAAGAGGCTGTATAAAAGGTTTTAGACTATAAACGTTGTAGGACTGATTGAAGCTGGTCCTTGTAAGATGATTAATGGAAGTAATAGACATCCTTGGTGGGGAAGGTGCAATAATGGGGGCAAAACATGAGAATAAATGTAGATTTATTCTACATTTAGAATAAATTTATGCTGGGTGGCTGGGTGGCTTGGGAATGAACAGTACTTGCTAACCAGGAGTTAAATCCCACATCTGATTCTTACTACTTAGTTGGCCAACACTAAACATTTGTGGTTCCATGTGTGTGAACACAGATCTGGTTGTCATGTACCTTCAAATGGGAAAATTATACTTGTTCAAGTAGAAATTAATCAGAATTTGGCCTTGGTCCTGGTAAAGGAATAGAAAATAGATTTTACAAAAGTATCAAGTAGTTGGATATATATCAATATTTCTGTAATGAATTTTATCAAAGTTTAATTTTGTTGTATAGCTCACCTATTTTCCTAAAGCTCTTTACAAATATAGAACTTTCTGGGGAAAAAAAATAAAGCCTTATGACTACTATGGATATGGGCATTAACTTCTAGCTGGAGTTTAACAATTGGCACAAGAACACCTGTGTTTGTTTTTTTTCTTTTGGATAATGATGATTTTTTATCTGAATGTTCCCCCATCTCTTAATGAGAAAGTACACAGCAATAATGATGTAGAGTGCCTCATTTAGGTAACCATTTATTCCGTTCTATCAAATAGTCATTTTAAACTTATGAGAATTTACTTGGCTGTTTCCAGAATTGTTTCAGTTCAATCACAATTTTACTGTTTTTGCATGTATTCCACTTATTTAAAGCTCTACTTACTTTCCTTTGGGAGCAAATTGTTTTGTAGATAAAAATGATAAGAAAATTAACTTATAAAACTCTCTAGTGTTAAAACAAGCCCATGTAATTTCCATGGTTTTGGCTCTTGGTCTTCTTTCCCATCACATCATTTAATAGAATTTTACTGTTTTATTTAAGTATGCTCAAGCATATTTCTGATATGTCATTAACTTTTGATTCTTAACCTACAATCTAAAAAGTGTTATTGAATAATAGAGTTTTATTTTAACCTATTTGCCAAACTGATTCCTGTGAATGGGCATATTCCCAGGTATTAGAATAAAATTACTCATATTTATTAAAACTCATAGCCTTATAAGCAGTGATAAGGGCAAAAAAGGACTAGCTGTAGAACCATGCAATTAGAAACACCCACCATAGTAGTGCAACCTGTTGTCCAGGGTAACTACTTTTTAGGAACTCTGTTAGCTCTTAACATTACATCCAAATTGTATGTGTTCGTGTGTGTGTGTGAATGTGTATATGTGCAGTTTTATGAAGAGAAGTTCCTTTACTTAAATCAGACTTTTGAGGAGGCCTGTTACTCTTCCCACCGAAGTTTGAGTGATGACAGTAGGGTGAAATAAGTCATTGGCACCAATGTAGTTGCAGATGATTAGACTTAATACAGCATCTAGAGAAAGGGCTGACAATAACAGGTGATCACATGGCAAGAACAAAACACTACTAGGGGATTGGACTAGAGGTGAAAACAGAGAACTTCATTACAGAGATACCTGGACTAAAAGTGCTATATATTCAGTGGAAGAAATGATCACTCATAGTCGTAGAGATTAGAGAAGGCGGCTTCATGGAAGAGGAAGAATTGAAGCAAACTTGGAATGATAGGTTTGGACAAGCAAAGGCAGAAAATGAATCCTCTTTTAGGCAGGAGTTAAAGATATATAAATAATCCATGTGGATATAGTCTCTATCTGGGACATAAATTTTAGGTGAGAGTTTATAGATTAAATATATAAACCAATGTTGATTTCTGAATTCGCTAGGTAAATGAAGGGATATTTACTGCACATTACAAATCAATCACCATATGTTCCATTTAATGATAGTTTCTGAATGCATTTCAAATGTGATTTTTATTTGCATAAATTTACTTTACCTACAGCATTTCACAAATATGGATGTTTCACGAGGCAAAGTATATGGAAACGTGTGACTGTATTATAATTTCTTATGATTTTTTGATTTTACTAATACAAAATCTTTTGTTCATCCAAGGATTAAAAAATGATGCTACATATAAATGCATCGACCACTGGTACTATTATGATCTAGATTCTTAGAAAGTATGAGGAGGCATTTTGCTGTTTAAACTAGCCAAAGAAATATCCATAGATTTTCTAAGCTCACTAGAAAAAAAGAAAATCAAAATCACCTCTTACATTAGAATCTAGACTCCTTACATTCTAGTCTATCCTTCTAAAATACTATATATATACTAAGCAGAGCATAGTATTAAAAAAAAAGGCACAGAAGGGCAGTATGTAATCTGTGGATTGACCGTAGACATGGGTACAGGTGATTGATGGGGATGCCTTGTTTCCTTGTGGGAGCAGCATTCTTCTCTGCCCCAGGTTCACCAGGTATCTGGCAGCAGTGCTACCTCTTTCTTTCATTCTTTTCTCAAAACAAAGGGCCTGGATCATTTTCCTTATTTCATCCTCTACTGGAGAATGCTCTGACCAGAGGAACTATATCTTTTTTTTTGAAATTGTGGAAAAATTTTCTTTTTAGACATAAACATTCCATTTTTTATTTCTTTCTCTCAGTCTGAGTCTAGTTATTCTTATATTCTGACTTCTGAAAAAATGTGTTAATATCTGTTTATCCTTTTGTGTTAGAGATAATAAAATGACTTCAGTAAGTTTAATGTCCCAGTTTAAAAGAGCCATAGATAATTATGACTGATGCTGTAGCGGAGTCATCTTTTCAGAATGTGGTGTGGAGATTTTTTATCTGGCTACCGCAGCAATCTGTCACACCACAAAGGAAATTCTATTGTTTGTTTAGAAAATGTGTTCTAATGCCACCACCACATTCACAGAAAGTTAGTCTTCTCAGTCTCAGTATGCTTTCAACTAATTGTCATAAGTGAGAAAAGAACATTTCTGTGTGTAATCATAATTCATAGAAGAAACTGTATACCAATTTTCCAAAGAAGTTAAAACATGAATTTACTTACACAATATAAGAAGTTTTTAATGTAACTCTTAAAAAATTTATTGCTTTTAGAACCTTAAGTAGAGCTTACATTGAATAAGTGGGCAATAATAAGACCAAGTATTTATATGTATGACGAAATGCCATTTATTTTTCTAAGAACTTTGTATATATTAACTCATTATTCCTCACAACAGCCCTATAACTCATTATTATTATTATTCCCATTTTACAGGTGACGAAATTGTGGCACAGAGAAATGAAGGCATTTGTCCACAGGTACAATACTACTAAGTGCAGGAGCTAGAAATTGACCCCAGGTTGTACACTTTAACTACTATGCAAAATGCCTGTGTTATTGATTTCAATATCATTGAAACTACTGAACTATAATTTTAAATCATATTGCGTGATCTGACAAGATAGGCAAATTGGAAGAAAACTTTCCTTGAACTTAATTGTAAAAGAGAAATATTAAATATATTAATAACATTTCTGATAATTTCGCCAGTGTTAAATAGGAAACACACTTAAGATTTCATTACTGTACAGTGTAGATTGAATTGTAAGAATGGTTAACTATTAGAGCTAATTTTGGCATTTTGGAGATATGTAATAATGGCTAACAATTAAATTAAAACATTGGACCTATAGGATTTTTTTCCCCTAAAACATTACTTTGTAAATTTCAGAATACCTTAACTATAATATACAGCTTTGTTATCAGTGCAAAAGAACACTATGAGAAACTTTCAAAATTACATGAAAACATGGACAAGTTATACCAGAGTATAATGGGGTATTATGCCATCGATGTGAAGAAGGTGTCTGTGGAAGACTTTTTGACTGATTTGAATAACTTCAGAACCATGTTCATGGTATGTTAAAAATCTTAATTTGTTTTTAAAAAGTATTTGTATCTTTATTACTATTATATTACTATAATATATTACTATATTGTATATTATATATTACATATAATTATATATTATATTTTATATATATAATATAATATATTACTATATTACTATCTATTATTACTATCTATTATTACTCTTATTACATCATTCTACTCCTGTTGTCTGTAGTAAAATCTACCTTTTCTGATATTGAAAGTTAGCTTTAAAAATTTCAGATTTTTAAAGCTATTGAAAAATGTGTGTTTTGTTCTTTTTTTGGCCTTCCCAACATTAAGCTGTAATCAGAAATTTTGATTGAAAAAATGACAAATTCTGAAGTTTTTTGTAAAGACTCCCCTCCTGGCTGACTACAAAGCACTTTTGTAATAAGTTTTTGGCTATGAATTTGTTTCTTTATACTTAAGATCAATTTGTATTTTTGTGGTATAATTTTACCAAATTCTGTGCAGTTCTTATGAAGCTTTTTCCCCCTTTTCTTTTCTTAATGCATTGTATAATAAGCTACCTACGATTTGCCTTTGAATGGATTTTACATTCCTAGGGTTTCCTTTAGATACTTTAATAGGGAGGTCAGGTCTCTGATGTGGAATCCTTTCATTTAGGCATTAAAAAGATCTTTTGAAAAGTATTAGCTGATTAGATGGGGGAGAAAACCACACACTATTAAAGTGAGAAAGCATTGTTTCCTCTAGGGAAACTGGTAATACATTTCTACAGCGAAAAATTACGTTATTCTTAATAGATGGGTGAGTCACTTTTGTGTTTCAGCAAATGTTTGTGGGGATTAAAAAGTTTTGAGGTGTAAAGAAAAAGAAGGTTGAATTTCTTTTTAATATCAGGAAAACTTTATTGCTGAATTTATTGGACTTGATTATAATCACCTGGTTGTGACTAGATAACCTTTCAATAAAAACTCAATATTTTCAATGAAAACTGGTCTACAATAAGTGCACATTTGCTCACAGCTCTAGTTTATTTCCTCCACAAATTCAAAATGATTTTTTAAATTATTTTTTCACTACCAGAAATGAATCTATTAAATGTATTTATTATGTGCCTATATTCATGATGTATAATATACTACTTTAATTTTTGTAATATTTTATGAGGCAACATGGCTTAGTGGAAGTAGCAAAGCCTTTGCGGTTTGAGAGAGCAAGGTTTGGATTCCACACTAGTTAATATATGACTATGAATACTTTTAACCATCTCGAGCTTCAGTTTCCATATTTGTAATGGGGATGTTAATTCCTTTCTCATGAGAGTATTTAAATATTAAATGAGATAATATATATTAAGTATCATAGCTCCTGGTGCATGGTAGTTGCTTAATAAATTATTATGCAGTAAAGGGTTAACTCAGTAGGCTTGAGGTACTCAAACCCTGTACATTTTAGAGAAAGTAGTGGCCCTTGACTGGCTCTGGAGAGAGCAGCTGTAAGCCTTGGAATATCCTGCCTGATATGGCCATCTTTGTATACCTGGGGCCTTGGGCCAAGCTAGATATTTTATGCAAAAAATGTGATTTACAACGAACACCTATTTTTGTTCACCAGGGGCCTTGGGCCACACTGTGTCAGTTTGTCATCTGTGGGGTGCTGGAGACTGAGTAGCCAAGGTAGTTCATTCAGGGAGTCTATATTCATGCCTGCATGACTGACCTCAATAACTCTTATTATTTATTTATTTATTTATTTAAATTTAATTTTTTTGGCTGCGTTGTGTCTTAGTTGCGGCACTTGGGATCTTTTGTTGTGGTGCATGGGCTTTTCTCTAGTTGTGGCGCGCAGGCTCCAGGGTGAGTGGGTTCTGTAGTTTTGGCATGCGGGCTCTCTAGTAGAGGTGCCCAAGCTCAGTAGTTGTGGCACATGGGCTTAGTTGTCCTGAGGCATATGGGATCTTAGTTCCCCAGCCAGGGATCGAACCCATGTCCCTTGCCTTGGAAGGTGTATTCTTTACAACTGGACCACCAGGGAAGTCCCCTCAATAGCTCTTGACATCAAGGCTTGGGTAAGCTTCCCTGGTTGGCAGTACATCACACGTGTTGTCACACATTGTTGCTGGAATAATGAAACTCCACTGGGAGAAGACAACTGTGATTTTAATCTATATCCTTTCACTGTAAGAAACTGTTAACAGTGAGTATAACAACTTTTCTGAGTTCTGTGAGTCCTTCCAACAAATTATCAAGCCTGAGGGTGGTCTTGGGGACCCATGACACAATTATGCATAAAATTATAAAATGCATATATAAAATAATAATACCCATCAGATATTGAGTATTTTCTATGAACCAGACATTTTTCCAAATGCCTTATATATATTATCTCAGTCAATCTTCATGATAATTCTGTATCTTTTTTGCTGTTTCTATCCCCCTTTGTCAAATGAAGAAAGAGACCAAGGCCGTATTGTCTGGTTTTGAAACCAGATCTAATTCCACATCTTCCTGAGATCTGGTAGGAGTTCCCTGGGTAACTTGGCATTTCTGTTACTAGGTGGTGGGCAGAGAGAGAAAGTGTTTGAATGGAGAAGAGTTCAATGTGGAGGCTCATAGAGTGACAGCTATACTTTGCCTATTTCAGAGTTTACATGGGTCCTAGAAGTAGCTGCTATCACACACACACACATATAGACACAGACACACACACTCATATACACATTGTACTAAATTAAAGTCATTAGAGCTAAGTATAAAACACTTTATCTAAATAAATAATCTGAAGAGGGAATTTTTTTTAGAATAAAAATAAGCATAAAGAAGACTGTAAGGGAAGTGTAATTTCACACCCAAATTTTTTCTTCCTTTCTTTATGGTTATACTCCTTGAATTTTAGACACTGTATCTTTAAAAAGACCACAGTGTCAAGACTGATAGAAATTACTGACAAATAAAAGTTTATTTGTCAATGTCTTCTGATCTCTTAGGTTGCTATTTAATTCCGTACAACTCAATTGTGGAAACCAGGCTAATTTCAATGAGTTAGTATGAAAATATTAGGGATAGATGTGGACCTTTAATATGTTGAAGGTTTGTTCTGGAAAGCCACATTAATACAATAGGCAAAAAAATATATTTTCTCTTTAAGATACTCTTAAGATGTTTACATTGTTAAGTATAGTTGATACATTAAACTATGTTTACACTGTTACTTCATCCACTGACATTCATGATCCCTGGTCATGAATGAGCAGCAAATTTTCTGGTAAAGTGGAGGTCCGTTTTGTATTACACATAAGAAGTTGGAGCACTGTCCTCATTCTACACCTGCCCTCCACTACAGCAGCTTTCCATGGAATGTTTTCTCTCAAGTTCTGGCCACTCTGCTCGAGTGCCTGGCTCACTCCCTCCATATTTTTCCCGGCTACATTATTGTACTCGCACTTCTAATCTGTGCTCAGAATTTGCTTCATCTAGTCTCAGATGCCCCCATCTACAGTGGGTGGCATTCTCTAATAGCTAACACATATACTGCCAACCAAGTGCCAGGTGTACTCATTCATTTTGTCGTTACAACAACAAACAGATGTGGTATGTGTACTGTAATTATTCCCATTTTACAAATGAGGAAACTGAGGCTTAGATAGTGACTTCCCTGTTGTTACACAGCTAGTAGGTGACTGAATGGAGATGCTAAGCCAGGGAGTCTCACCAGTGTTAACTAGGATCTCTCAACTAATTTGCATAGGTATAGCTGTTCAGCTCCTTCCCTTCCTTCCTTCCTTCCTTCCCTCCTTCCTTCCCTCCCTCCCTCCCTCACGCCCTTCCTTCCTGCCTTCCTTCCTTCCTTCCTTCCCTCCTTCCTTTTTCCTCACTGAGAGACTTTTTACAATAGCTAACAAAGGAACATCTGTTTCAGTCTGCTGCCTCAAGCCCAGTAGACCAAGGGGGGAAGCTTTCATGATCTTGTGGCTTCCTCTGAGGAACAGCTGTTCATTATGACAGTTTAACTTACCCCTCTTCTATCATCTTCAACCAAATACAGCTGCCACTGATGGAATTGCTAAGACCCTGTGCTAGGTGCTCTTCATGTGTCATCCCACTTAGTCTTCACAACATTTTCATGAGGTACAGAATGTTACCTGGAGGGAACTGCAGGCTAGAGAAAGAAAATCCATGCCTTGGCAGATGCACTTCAGAATTGGCAGGGGCAGGATTAAATGGAGGCCTGGGCTGCCTGACTCGGAAGCCTGTACTTTTCTTTTTTTTTTTTTTTTTTTTTTTTTTACCATTTCCAAGTACATTGCTGCTCAGAGAGTTTGTAAGAACAATCAAAATGTAATTTTTAAGGATGTTTTTTATAACTTACTAGAGGGAATCAGCACAAGGCACACCTTATTTCCTCACCCCTTGATAGAATAACTTTCTATTTACATTGGTGAGCTCGCGATAGAAAAATGTTTGCAGGTCTGGTTCTATTTCAAAGCATAAAATGTTCACTTTTAAAATTAGAGGCCTATTAATGCAAAGCCTTGTGGCTGGGATGAGGGTTAAGGTGAACGGTAGAGAGTCAGCACCTCTCTGTAATAGATTTTTATTTCCCATAGGACTCATGTGAGGCATAAAGTTCAAATTGGAGGTACTAGGTGGAAATGTTTGGCCTCACACTGTAGGCTGAGCAAATTGGTGACCCACCAGGCATCAAACTTCACCAAATGAAATTCGTGCCTTCAGTCGTGTAGTGTTACACAGCAATCATCGTTTTCCACTGTGGTCTGGTTTTAGACTCATTGTTATATGCCATTACCAATGCACCTGTTATTAAAAGAGATCATGCTTCTCCAGGATGAATTGAGCTCATTATGGAATTTTGGTTGGATCTTACAAGGACCCTCTTGTCCCCCTTTATCTTTTTTTTTAACATCTTTATTGGAGTATAATTACTTTCAATGGTGTTAGTTTCTGCTTTATAACACTATATCCCCATATCCCCTCCCTTTTGCGTCTCCCTCCCTCCCACCCTCCCTATCCCACCCCTCTAGGTGGTCACAGAGCACCGAGCTGATCTCCCTGTGCTATGCGGCTGCTTCCCACTAGCTATCTATTTTACGTTTGGTAGTGTATATATGTCCATGCCACTCTCTCACTTCGTCCCAGCTTACCCTTTCAACTCCCCATGTCCTCAAGTCCATTCTCTACGTCTGCGTCTTTATCTCTGTCCTGCCCCTAGGTTCTTCAGAACAATTTTTTTTTTTTTTTTTTTAGATTCCATATATATGTGTTAGCATACGGTATTTGTTTTTCTCTTTCTGACTTACTTCCCTTTATCTTATCCAACAGCTGTAGCAGGCTCATGTTTGTCATTTGAGTTTAAAACTAATTTTTGTGTCTCTCGTTGGTCACTGTGGCTTTGAAGCATATGTATGTCCTGGTCCCACCTCCCACTCATCTTTATATTACACAGTCTTGCTCAAACTGCTTTTACTCCCTTGGGCCCGAATTACATGGTTTCTTCTTCAACACACTCTCGTCTTATCCTGATGATGCTTCTCTTTTTTATCATTGGAAGGTCTTTTGCTATTTTCTTTCTTCAACCAGAATTATTAGCACAGTACAACAACACTCTTAACTCCTTGAGCAAATTTTACCTGACACCTCATTTATTTTACTTAACATCTCATCTTAGAGAAATACTTCCAAATGCTTAGGATTCCTTTGTTATTTGTCTTCTTATAAGTAACATGTTTGAAAACAAATTTTCTAATAAGTTTTACTTATTAAGAATATGTCATTTTCTGTTTTAATTAGACATATGTAACTATGTAGACCCTTTGAGTTTACAATATTATATATTCATGTATAGAATTGATGTGATTACACTTAAAGAAGTCAGACTTTTTGGTTCATGTAGCTTTTATCCTGAGCACATGAACAATTCTTTGTTAGGATGTTGAAGTACTGGAAAAGTCACTAGACATCCTTCTTTATTAATAGGTTCAAAGACCCTACATATCTGGACACCCCACTTTAGCGTTAGGATTTTGAGGACAGCAGAAAGCAATCCCTGCCTTAAAAGGGATTACTGTTGCTTACACAAAAGGTGGAGGAGCTTTGTATTTTTTTTTTCCACTGGATTTAGATATATGTGCTGAACTTTGCAGTTATTAAAGTCCATAAAGTCCAGTTTGTTTCTCCCTAAATTTTGTTTTCCACATATATACCTCCCATCTGAATTATGTGTGATGACAGTCAAAGAAAAATAATTTCCTCTGATTTCTTCACATTTTAAGTGATTGCTGAATTCTGCCTATGATAATAAGCCTCACCCTTTGTTTGTTTTTAATAGTGATGTCTTTCCTGTCCACATCACTACTGGGGAGACAGCAGTGGCTGGGAGTGCAGGCTTTGGCATCCGAGTGCCTTGGGTGTTATGACTTTGGCAGATTACTTAACTTCCTGAGCCTCAGCTCCCCATTAATAACAGCATGTGTTTCTTAGGGATGTTACAGTTTGAAGATCAAATAACATAATGTTCATATACCCTCAGAATAAGTGATCTCTCTACAGAGAATAGAAGTAATTTTTACCTTTCCCATTTCATTTTAACAAGATCGATAGTTTAAGGATTTTATCTTTTTTATTTTATGCTTCCATATAGAATACTCTGAAATAAATAAATGGCTACCTATTTTCCATCAATAGCTTTGTCTTTAGATTGTGTCTACAGTTTTGTTAAAGTTATGTTTCATCTAGTTAAAGATTTATCATTCATGTTGTTTGCAGACTTTAAATTGATTTTTGGTTCACACAATTGAAAGATACCGTGTAGTAAACAAATATAAAATCAGTTATAACTCATTTTGTCTTGCTGCATGTGTTGATCAAATACAATTTATCCTTCTAGTGAATACTCAGACTAAAGTAGTGATTTGCCAAACAAAAATGAAATCATCCAATGAGAGGATATTTTTAGTGTAAATTTTTTTCATATAGAGTACAGCTAGAACAAAACTCATTTTGCCAAATCATTTAAATTACCCCAATTTGATGCTTGTCAACGATAAATGTCATTTCTGATGATTACTATATAGACCAACTAGGTGATCAGCAGGAACTCGAAGGCATTAAGCATTTTCCGTATGCTCCTAAATCTTGTAGATGGACTCATTATACACTATCAGAGAAAAGAAAATCATGTAAAAGGCCTGTGATTGGATGTTGACCCAGCTTATGTAATTATAATAGGAAGTATCTTCTATCCTTGCTGGTTTGGGTGAGGTTACGACTTGAAAATTATCTTCACTGGCACCATTGTTATTCTTAGATCATACTTAGAGGTATAAAGCTTAGAGGTATAAAGCTCCAAACCTAGAACAAAATAAATATTCTAACTATAGGATCTTCTTTTCGTCTTTCCCGTTAGAATCTGTTTATTTAAAAAATTAGATCAATTCCACGTGCTGAATATTTGGTTTTGCAGCCTTGAAAATTAATTCTGTTAGGTTCTTCTAATCTTTGTTCTTTAGGCTTTTCACAATAAAAACACACCTAGATTACTTGGCTTAATTTTTCTCTTTACTGATAAGAGTTATTCTTAGTATGCATTGCTTAGTGGGATAATAAATGCATTTGACTGACAGATTTCTGTATGACTAAATGACTGGTGATTTGTATATCCCTTTTACATTTTAAGTACTTTGTGTATGGAAATAATATAGCAAAAAGTAAAGACTGGATTATTTTAATACAGTAATAAGAACGACAATTGATAATGGAGAAAAAAGAAATCAACTACATAACTGATACAGCATAATAAGTATATTAACCCATGTAATTGGAAAGATAGCCCTAAACTAGGATACCACAAATGAAAATGAATAAAATGGCATATTCTTTGTACATCAGATATACTGGTCTTCCATGTCCTGAACAAGAGAGAAGGACAGAAAAAACACTATTGGCTTAAGGCTACTTTTTATGTTATGTTTAAACATTACCATGTTTATATGGAATATTGTTGGGCTTTGGTTGGATGTTTTCCTTGAAGAGCTGATTAGCAATAGCTCAAAAAAAAAAAAGTGCTGTCCTATCAACAGACCTATCTTTAAGCACCATTCTTCAAGGCTGCCGTCTTGTGCCTAATCATGCCTTTATTTAGCCTCATGATTGGGAGATAAAAAGAAAAAGAATATTTTTATAGTATATCACTTCAGAACACAAGAGAAGAGAACATATTTAATGGAAAAATCAAGTTCTACTTTGGGAAAACCTTAATTATGAACATTTCATACTTTATTTATTTATTAAAGACATTGTTTAATAGTTTGAAAAATCTCATTTGCTTGAAAATTTTACAGAGTACTTGGACGAATTGCAAACAAACTCATGGCATAATTATGAAGGGCCAGTAATGTTAAGTCCCTGATGGGCTAATAAGTAATTTGGTGTTTCATCTGAGGCTGACTTTACAATAAAGAGCAACTTGAAGCTAAAACTGTTTAATCATCAGCACCTGCACATCCTTTGGGACATTCTCAAAGGATAATTTTCCATTTTCATAAGTTTCACGGGTCGTAGAAAGTTCAACTAAAAACGCTTAGTCTTGAATGTTAAGATGATGAAGCGTTGATGCCAGTGTATAGTATATCATGCTTTCCTGTTCTCACTGATATCATTTTTTAATTGGATTTGGTAATACCAGAGAAAATAATTTGATTAATTTTTACTGTCATTCTAGATTCCTTTCTAAAGCATCTACCTTGTAATTATTGCAAATAAAGGTTTCTAAGAATAAACTTATTTTCCATGAGGTAGTTATAATCTATTTAGTTAAAAAAGTAATTTTGATGGAAAGCTGATAAGTAGATCACATACCTTTTACATTCTTAGAGACTTTTATAACTGGTGTTAATTATCTAATGTCTTTTCGTTCATGTTGCGTATATACAGGAGTACAGGAATGCATTTTTAAAGTAGTCATCAGGAATTTCTAGGAAGCAGTCATTCCATATGGCTGAGTGTTGCCTCTTCTTAAGGTTAGCTAAAGTCCTAACAAGCATTTAGTGGGAATGTGCTGGACTCTTATGTGGTTGTTTACTTTGAGAGAATTAGCCTGTGTCTTCATAGTCCTAACATCCATCTCTTTGGAACGCATGCAGATTTAAATTCAGTTTGTCTAATCTCATTTTAGGGACTTGACACAAAATTGAATACTTAGGCAAGAAGAAAAGATTTTTGAGTTTAGTAAGAACTGTACTGAGAGATCCCTGGCTTACATAGCTTAAGTATCCATTAATGGTGAAAGTAATATAACTCTGAACAAGAAGACACTTATAAACTTAGTATTTTTTTCATTTAATAAAATTGCCACAAATTTTGTGTTACAAAAATATACAAGACATTATCATATGTTGAAAAATGTTGAGTTGGGCAGATTAAACTATTTAAATAGGCTAAGAATCAAATGGAGAAGTGCAATCAAAAAGTCAGGATCTGTGGAAGTCCGCTTGTGTCTTATACTCAAAATTTTATTTTACTACAATTTTATCTTATAACTTAAGGCTAATATATTTGTCAAGTAAAGGCATAGTTGGAATATAGACTATTTCTTAGGCTTTTTTGGGAAGGGGTAATATGCACATAGATTTTTAAAAATTTTACTTTTGGGGAAAATAAAACAACTATTAATTGTATCATTGGGCAATGTTTTAAGTTAGTTTATCAGAAAATTCAAATTTCAAGTGAGGAATTTATTGGGGGGAAGAACACAGGAAACTAAACTCTTTTCCAGAAATAATCTCTTGAAGCTTATTAGAGTATTAAAAACAGGGTCTGTGTGTGTATATATGCCAGGCACTTCTGTAAGCCATTTACATGTATTAGTTCATTTAATTCTTAAAATATCCCTATAAGCTGTGTATGTATATATTTATATATAATTCATATATATATATATATATATATAAAATTTTTAGCAGTAAATAGCTAGACTTGAGGTCAAGAGTACACCTAGCTTCCATATTTAGTTCATCTCTTTATCTTCCCTGCCAAGTAATCTAGCTGTATTGGATGCATGCTTTGATGGTGCTTCCTATCAACTCCATGTACAATCATATTCCAATGTCTCTGGATGGAAGGAATTTATATTCTCATAAGATCTGTGAAAATTGGCATCCCCTCCATTTTCTTGATAGAAACATATAAATGATGTAAGCTAGAAATGGCTCTTCCTTGATTTGTTACTGGATAAATAATTATGTGTTTGAGGTATTTGGTTAATGACATAGTAATAATGAAAATAATTTTATAAGTTTGTAATAATATAATATTACTAATAATAATATTAATAATTGCTAACATTTATATAGGTCCTACTATGTGCCAGGCACTTCTGTAAGCCATTTGCATGCATTAATTTATTTAATTCTTACAATATCCTCATAAAGTAAGTATTATTTTACCCATTTTACTGAAGAGGAAACTGAGATACAAGTCACACAGCTATTTAGTGTCAGGTAGAGAGTCAAACAAAGACAATATGACTTCAGATTTCCTCCTTCTAACCAGTATGCTCTTTCTAATATACAGTAATAAGCTCAGATAGATTTTTAAAAATAATTTGTGAAAGCAGTGAAATGTCATATTTACTGTATTTTTTAAGACATTCTTTTCATTCAGCAAACTGTTTTGAGTGCCTGCCTAGGACTGACTTTATATGGCTGTGCAATGTTAAATTGTTTACCTTTAGATTCTAAAACATACATGTATAATGTACCCAGGGAGAAATATACAGTGTATAAGAACTGCCACATTATACAAAAGTATTTAAAGATTTTTTTTTAATTTTATTTATTTATTTTTAAATTTATTTATTTTTTGTTGCGTTGGGTCTTTCATTGCAGCGCACAGGCTTTCTCTAGTTGCTGTGAGACGGGGCTATTCTTCGTTGCAGTGTGCGGGCTTCTCACTGCAGTGGCCTCTCTTGTTGCGGAGCCAGGGCTCCAGGCACGCGGGCCTCAGTAGTTTTGGCATGCGGGCTCAGTAATTGAGGCGCATGGGCTTAATTGCTCCGCGGCGGGTGGGATCTTCCCGGACCAGGGATCGAACCCGTGTCGCCAGCATTGGCAGGCGGATTCTTAACCACTGCACCACCAGGGAAGTCCCTATGAAAGTATTTAAGAAATAAAGATATATGTGTTGGTCAACCTTCTGTAAGAACAAACTTTTGAGGACTTTGCTTTTCACAATATGTTAATAGGGATTCCTTTTTTTTTTTTAACATCTTTATTGGAGTATAATTGCTTTACATTGTTGTGTTAGTTGCTGCTTTATAACAAAGTGAATCATGTATACATATAAATATATCCCCATATCCCCTCCCTTTTGCACCTCCCTCCCACCCTCCCTATCCCACCCCTCTAGGTGGTCACAAAGCACCAAGCTGATCTCCCTGTGCTATGCGGCTGCTTCCCACTAGCTAT
>NC_041226.1:33752138-33761029 GCF_002837175.3 Physeter macrocephalus | reverse complement strand
TTCTATGTCCTAGCTATTGTAAATAGTGCTGCAATGAACATTGTGGTACATGACTCTTTTTTTTTTTTTTTTTTTTTTTGCGGTACGAAGTCCTCTCACTGCTGTGGCCTCTCCCGTTGCGGAGCACAGGCTCCGGACGCGCAGGGTCAGCAGCCATGGCTCACGGGCCCAGCAGGTCCATGGCATGTGGGATCTTCCCGGACCCGGGCATGAACCCGCGTCCCCTGCATCAGCAGGCGGACTCTCAACCACTGCGCCACCAGGGAAGCCCCATGACTCTTTTTGAATCTTCTCCAGCATTTATTGTTTGTAGATATTTTGATGATGGCCACTCTGACCAGTGTGAGGTGATACCTCATTGTAGTTTTGATTTGCATTTCTCTAATGATTAGCGATGTTGAGCATCCTTTCATATGTTTGTTGGTAGTCTGTATATCTTCTTTGGAGAAATGTCTATTTAGGTCTTCTGCCCATTTTTGGATTGGGTTTTTTGTTTTATCGATACTGAGCTGCATGAGCTGCTTGTATATTTTGGAGATTAATCCTTTGTTAGTTGCTTCATTTGCAAATATTTTCTCCCATTCTGAGGGTTGTCTTTTCATCTTGTTCATTGTTTCCTTTACTGTGTAAGAGCTTTTAAGTTTCATTAAGTCCCATTTGTTTATTTTTGTTTTTATTTCCATTTCTCTAGGAGGTGGGTCACAAAGGATCTTGCTGTGATTTATGTCATAGAGTGTTCTGCCTGTGTTTTCCTCTAAAATAATGTGTCTGGCCTTACATTTAGGTCTTTAATCCATTTACAGTTTACTTTTGTGTATGGTGTCAGGGAGTGTTCTAATTTCATTCTTTTACATGTAGCTGTCCAGTTTTCCCAGCACCATTTATTGAAGAGGCTATCTTTTCTCCATTTTATATTCTTGCCTCCTTTTTCAAAGATAAGGTGGCCATATGTGTGTAGGTTTATCTCTGGGCTTTCTATCCTGTTCCATTGATCTGTTAATATGGATTCTTACATATCCATCCCACTACAATACAACAAAGCATTTTAAAACATGGCTGTTTTGTGTGAAAGCAAAGGAGATCTATGAGGGTAAAAAGGGTTAAAGAGGAAAGGACAAAGCTGAAACTTACATGTTGAACATAACATAGGTACACAAGGGGGAAAGCCAGGCTTGCCCTGGGATGCCAAGATTAAAACCAGGGCTAAATGCAGGTTAGGTACACTGCATAAGATTTATATGCCAAGCCTAGGACAAAAGGAAATTAAACTTATACAGGTTACAAATGATACCTGATTATTTACAGAAGCAAATTAAAAACTCTGTGCAAGAGGCAATTACAATTTTGATCCTCTAGATTCTTGCAAATTAAGTTTAATCAAATAAGAGCACTTAATCACAATCAACAAACACACAAAGAAACAAGGCGTTGTATGGTGAAATGATCATGATAGGACAGAACAATAGATATAAACCCCCAAGACTCTAGATATTAAATAACAATTTGTGATGTTGAAATAAATAACAGATGAGATTAAAGAGAGAGAAAGAAACAGGAAATTACCAAAAATGACGAAGTAGGTTTGAAAAAAGAATTAAGATAGAATTTAAGGAAATGGAAGCATGATGGTTGAAATTAAACATGTATTCAACAGCAGACTACATTCAGCTGAAGAAAGAAATGGCGAATTAGATGACAGATCTAAAGAAATTGTCCATTGCAATCCAGGGAGACAATAAGATTAGAAGTGTAAAAGACATGTTAAGAAACATGGAGGACAGGGTGAGAAGGGCTACCCCTTGTACCATGAGAGTCTCAGAAAGATAGACTCGAAGAAATGAATGAAAGACAATATTCAGAATGATGGCTGTGAGTTTTCCAGATCAAGAATCTGTAGAATAGGAAGTACAACCTATACCAAGCCAGATGAATAAAATGAAATTCACTTTAAAAATATTGTAGTGAAACTGTAGAACACTAAAAGACAAAATCTTAAAAGCAGCCAAAGAGAAAGATACAATCACTAATGCAACAACAGTTAGATACAGATGACTTCTCATTAGCAAAAATGGAAAATAGAAGAAAGTGAGATATTTTCAAGTGTTGAAAAAAAATTACTGTTCTCTTAATTTGGGGTATTCAGCATAAGCTCTTTATGGAACAAGGGCAAAATTAAACTAATTTCATATAAACAGAAAATAAAGGTATTTTCTGTGAATATCCCTTTGTTAAAAGACCTTCTAAAGCAGAGATTGGCAGACTTTTCAATGGGCCAGATATTAAATATATGCAGCCTCTGTTGCAACTACTCAGCTCTGCTATAGCCATGCAAAATCAGCCATGGTCAGTAGGTAAATGAATGGGTGCATCTATGTTCCAATAGAACTCCATTTACAAAAATAGGTGGCCGACCATGTATTGTAGTTTGCTCACCCCTGCTCTAAAGGATGCATTTAAAGAAGCAGAATTTTTATTTAAAGAAAAATTTGAGAGACAAGAAGGCATACCTACCACGAAACTAAATGTATAGAAATGAAGTATACAATAAAACAATGTGTAGCTTGTTTTGCAGAGAAGGGGAGACAGAGCTTAACTATTGGACAAATTGTTAAGTAAATTGAATGAAATGTTTGGAGTTCAGGTATTTTATATTCTCTGTATTGTTCAAAGGGGAGGAAGGGAGGTCAAGATATCAATTAACTTTAAACATCATTAATTTGTGTGATAAAATTACAAGTATACTCAGTAAGAAATAGTATAAGTTCCAAACTATAGGGTGAGAAATGGACTAAGAAAGATATATGAAGTAAAACAAACAGACAAAAACTATATGTAAAAGGAGGATAGATTAAACAGGACAAATAGAAGAAATAATGTAAGTTGTGGACCCAAATATTTTACAAATTATAATAACATTTTAAAAGACCATAAGATTGGACAAAAAACAAAATATAGTCTTATGCTGTTTATAAGAAACTAAACAATAACCCAAGGATATGGAAAAGTTTGAAGTAACAAAACAGTTAATGAAATACAAGGCAAATATTAATTAAAAGAAAAAGGGAAACTATGTTAATAACAGATAAAAGAGACTTAAGGGAATATTATTTCATGATAAAAAGCTTAATTCACCAGAAAGATACGATTCAAAAATTTACATGTGCATTATAACATGGCATCAAAATAAATATGTAAATTATGATAAACTATAGGAATAAGTTGACAGCATTATATTGGAAAACTTCAACAAAGTTCTCTAACTTATTGATGTGTCAAGCATAAAAATATTGCTAAAGATATGGGAGCTTTAAACAATTCAATTAATAGATTTGATTTGATACATGTGTATAGAACCCAACCCAGCAATTAAAGAACACATATTCTTCTCAATCACAGGTAGACCTTTTATCAAGTTAATCACATACTAGAGATTGTGAAACAAATCTTGATAAATTTGTAAGTTTCAGGTTTATTCATTGACCACAATAACATGAAGTTAGAAATAAAATTTTAAAAGGGTGACCTTTTAAAAAATTTTTTAAGAATTCTAAAAACATACTAAATAATTCATGTATCAAGGAAGAAATCATAGAAAAAAACAGACCTGAAAGTATTGAAAATACTTCAGAATTTGTGGGCCAAAATAACAGTGGTGTAAAGAAATTTATACCCTAAGTCTTTATATTAAAAAATCAGAAAGACAAAGTTAATAAGGTAAGCATCTGACTTCAGAAATTTAAAAACAATTATACAATCCAGAAAAAATAGAAGGAAGGAAATGAAGGGGAAAAAATGACTTTAGAGAATTTTTAAGAACCAAAATGTGCTTCTTTTGATAAGCCAAGTTAATTAGATAAATTTCTGAAGAGATTAATCAAGAAAAAAGAGAAATAATATTGAGAATGTAAGAAGGAATATAACTATAGATATAGAAGACACTGAAAAAAAGAGCATACTGTAAAAATTTGTAGGCCAGAATTGGAAAGGTCAATGAAATGGATAAGTTCCTAGGAAAAAAATTACATATTGAAACTGACTTTAAAAGAAATACAAAGCTTGAATACGTCTATGACTGATTTTTAATTTAATGACTTCAAATCTTCCAAAAAATTAAATACTTGGCCCAAAAAGTTTTACAAATGAGTTTTCCCAAATTTTAGTTAAACGATTATTCCAAACTAATAGAGTGTAAAAAAAATTTATGACCAAATTTTCAAAAAGGTAAATTCTTCATGTCCAAGTTGAGCTTATCTCAGAAATGGAAGTGTGGTTTAGTATTAGAATATGCATGTCACTACATTAAGAGTTTCAATAGATTGAGAAAACATTTGATAAAATTCAACCATTGTTCAGATTTTAAAGCAAGAACAATAAACTGGTTGAACCCTCTATCCCTCAATAGGAAATGTTAGGACAAAGGGAACCATCTTTACCTAATAATGGAAATTTAACTTTTAGCTACTACAGTACAATAAGACAAGAATGAAAAGTATAAAAACTGAAAAGGAAGAAACTAATCATCCATTATGTATTTCTTATTTATTTATTTTATTTATTTATTTATTTATTTTTGCGGTACACAGGCCTCTCACTGTTGTGGCCTCTCCCGTTGCGGGGCACAGGCTCCGGACGCGCAGGCTCAGCAGCCATGGCTCACGGGCCTAGCCGCTCCACGGCATGTGGAATCTTCCCGGACCTGGGCACGACCCCGTATCCCCTGCATCGGCAAGCAGGCTCTCAACCACTGCGCCACCAGGGAAGCCCGTATTTCTTATTTTTAATAATTTTCCTGTAGGTTCCTTTTTGCATTATTCATAGGAATAATTCAAAAAGGAACCTACAGGAAAATTATTAAAAATAAGAAATTTTATCAATGGAATGTATAGAATCAACTACATTTTTATACATTATTTACAAAATATTGAAAAATCATAATTTAAAAAATACATCATTTATAAGAAATAGGAAGAGAAGATACAGACAGTAAATCTAACAAAAGATGTCCAAGACCTGAATGGGGTAAATTCTAAGTTTTTTCAATAGACTTTTAAAAGACGAAACTTAATGGAGAGCCACATCATGTTCATAAATAGAAAGATTCAATATTGATATAAAGATATCAATTCTCAATTAATCTACAGAATCAGCAGTTCTGTTCAAAATCCTAATAAGCTTTTTCAAAACCCTTAATAAGTCTATTCTGAAATATAGATGACAAAGCAAAGGCCCAAGAAAGTGCAGTCATTTCTAAAGAAGAAAAGGAAGAAGAAAAAGAAGATATAAGCTATCATAATTAAGACAGAGTGTTATTGGTGCAAACATGGATACTTTGATCAAATGTACTAAAATAGCCCCAAAACATCAACGTGTATATGGACACTTGAAATCCAGAAGAGATGGCTTTGTAGATCAGTGGGGGAAAGGATAGCCTACTTGTGAAATTGTTATGGGTCAACTCATTTTTCATATGAAAAAATTAAATCGGATTCCCAGCTCATTTTATTCACAACTGTATTCACAAATGTTGATCCCAGTTAAATAAAGTAGGTACTGAAATGTGAACATCAATTTAAAATTTTAAGAAGAAAATATGGAGGAATATTGTTGTCTTTGATGTAGGGAAGGATTTCTTAAAAAATATATTAAAGGTATCAACAATAAGGTAAAAGAGATTTTTGACTACTACATAAATTTGAGAACTTCTGTTTACTGCAAGACAACATACATAAAGTACAATGACATTTACAATCCAGGATATATTTAAAAAGCATAAAGCTAACAAAAGATTAGTATCTAAAATATTTAAAGAACTACAGTCATTAAGAAAATGGTAACCTAATGGAACAGTGGATAAGAGATAGGAATAGGCATTTCATAGAATAGGAAATACAAATATTTTATAAACATGTGAGAAAATACTTAAATTAATAACCATAGATATACAAGTTAAAAGCATGATGTGATACTATTATATACCTGCCATATAGGTAAAAACTGATGATAACAGGTGAGTATGTAGGCTATGATTATGTACTGATGGTGGGGGTGCACTTCGGCTCAACCACTTTGAAAACACTTTCACATCACCTAGTGAGACTGAAGATAACCCTCTCCTTTCATTCATCAGTTGTGCTCCTATCCTAGAAAGCAGTGGCTTTCAAGCTATTTGACCCTAACCCACATTGTAAAATAATATTTTATAATGGGACCCAGAACTCTTATATTTATATATTCTTTGAACAGAAACAAACAATACTTATCCTCACTGCTTATGTTATGTTATAAAATGTTCTGTTCTCTTTCACTTAAAGAGTGTCTGTCAACAATTTCTAAACAGATCTAAGAACCAATGAGACCTGCCATTTAAAAAAACTCTTACACATATACACAGGGAAACATACAAAAATGTTTGTAACTGCATGGTTCATCGTAGCCCCAAATTGGAAACAACCCAAATCCCACTGATAGGAGAATAAATAATAAAACACAATTTATACATAAAAATATGGATGAATCTTAGAAATGTAGAGTGAAAAAAACAAGTCATAGAAGTTTACAATAAAGGATAATGCGAATATAAAAAAACTCAAAGATAACATTTATGATAATAGCCACGATTTATGGAGGATTATACTCTGCAAGACTTCTACATTTTACATACATACACATACACACATTCATTTAAATTTACTGGCTTTGGGTTATTTTGCTTTCTCTGAGAGAAAATGTGTTGTATAATGCTATAATGTATATTTAAACTAGTTGTGGGAAAGTTCTTGTTATTACATTTTGTTATGTAGAAAACAAACTATAGGAGGAAAACAATTGTGAACTGGTGTATTTTATTTTCTTTCAAAATACACACACATGAACACATACAGACACATGTATATTTGTTAACATATATCTATATATTTTTGTATGTACATTTATTAATATACCTCTGTATTTTTTAGAGATATTTTAGAATCTTCTATTACCATAAAATTACGTGAGCCTTAGGAACCCAGGTAAATTATTGGTTATGCCTTTGAAGTGAACAGTCAAAATGTGACTGACGTTTTAAAATCCTCTAGACTGGGAAGCCCACAGATCTTTCAGACAAGAGCATGTACCAGGCTGTGTCTGGAAATTCTGCAAGCACTCAAAGAATTTCTTTTGGCATTACATAGATGAAAGTAGTTAGTGGCAGTGCAATTTACTTACCAACTGACTATATGGAAAACCAGGTCAAGAATAAGTTGATTAAAAAAGAAATTGTTGTCTTATAGCTAACTATGTATATGGCTCACCCTTAACTTTCCTTTCTGGCTTCAAATTTTAGAATTGAAGTAAGTAAGAGGCAATTATATCTAGAATAATGCGGTTTTCTAAACTTTTCTGTTTTAGGCTGCTTTTACTTCTCAAAATTTAGGATAAAAGAAAACTCCAAATACTATTTGAACTGAGATAGTATTTTCAGACTAACTGCCTATTTCTGTGCTGTCTGTTGGTATTTTTCCAGCTAAAATTCTTCTAATAGTTATAATGTTAGAATAAGATATGTTTTCAATGAGATAGGCTTTTAAATGAAACTCTATAGTGCATTTTCCATAAAACAGAATAGCTTTAAGAACTACTTCAGACCTTATTTCTAAAGGTAAACATTATTTTTATAGATCCTAAGAAGTAAATTTGATTTTTTATTGCCCAATGGAATACTAAAAGGGTGTGGCACTTATATATGGTAATAGGTGATCTATTCAGTGTTCTCACTGAAATGCATGCAGTCATTAAAGTAGAAAATTCACATCTGGAAATTGTTTGCTTTAATAAGTTTGAAAAATAAGCTACATGATATATTTTTTATCTATTTCCCTTTCCTCTTACTCATTTCGCTCAAACAAGAAGGAAGCTTTGATTCCCAAATATTTACCTATCCTTTGTCCTCCACAATCCACCTTTCCTTTCCCATCTCCCTTATACATACATACATACACGGGTGCACATGCAGACACACATACAGATATACACACTTGTCTGTGAGACCACACGTCTTTTCTTTTAATAGATCTTTATTGGAGTATAATTGCTTCACAATACTGTGTTAGTTTCTGTTGCACAACAAAGCGAATCAGCCATATGAATATACATGTCCCCATATCCCCTCCCTCTTAAGCCTCCCTCCCCTCCTCGCTATCTCACCCTCTAGGTCCTCACAAAGCACCGAGCAGAGCCTATCTCCCTGTGCTATGCCGCTGCTTCCCACCCGCCAACTATTTTCCATTCGGTAGTGTATATATGTCTATGCTACTCTCACTTCACTCCAGCTTCATCCTCCCACCCCATGTCCTCAAGTCCCTTTTTTATGTCTACCTCTTTATTGCTGCCTTGCAACTAGGTTCATCAATACCATGTTTTTTTGTTTGTTTGTTTGTTTTTTAGATATATATGTGTTAGCATACAGTATTTGTTTTTCTCTCTCTGACTTACTTCACTCTGTATGGCAGACTCTAGGTCCATCCACCTTACTACAAATAACTCAATTTCATTTCTTTTTATGGCTGAGTAATATTCCCTTGTATATATATATATGCCACATCTTCTTTATCCATTCATCTGTCGATGATGGACACTTAGGTTGCTTCCATGTCCTGGCTATTGTAAATAGTGATTCAATGAACATTGTGGTACATGTCTCTTTTTGAATTATGGTTTTCTCAGGACATGTGCCTAGTACTGGGATTGCTGGGTCATATGGTAGTTCTATTTTTAGTTTATTAAGGAACCTCCATAATGTTTTCCATAGTGGTTGTATCAATTTACATTCCCACCAACAGTGCAAGAGGGTTCCCTTTTCACCACACCCTTTCCAGCATTTATTGTTTCTAGATTTTTTGATAATGGCCATT
>NC_041226.1:33696371-33751967 GCF_002837175.3 Physeter macrocephalus | reverse complement strand
TTGTTTATGGTTTCCTTTGCTGTGCAAAAGCTTTTAAGTTTAATTAAGTCCCATATGTTTATTTTTCTTTTTATTTCCATTACTCTAGGAGGTGGGTCAAAAAAGATCTTACTGTGGTTTATATCAAAGAGTGTTTTTCCTATGTTTTCCTCTAAGTGTTTTATAGTGTCTGTTCTTACATTTAAGTCTTTAATCCATTTGGAGTTTATTTTTGTGTATGGTGTTATGTAGTGTTCTAATTTCATTCTTTTACATGTAGCTAGTTTTTCCAGCACCACTTATTGAAGAGGTTTTCTTTTCTCCATTGTATTTTCTTGCCTCCTTTGTCATAGATTAGGTGCCCATATGTGTGTGGGTTTATCTCTGGGCATTCTATGCTGTACCATTGATTTATATGTCTGTTTTTGTACCAGTACCATACTGTATTACTGTAGGTTTGTGGTATGGTTTGAGGTTGGGGAGCCTGATTCCTCCAGCTCCATTTTTCTTTCTCAAGAGTGCTTTGGCTATTAGGGGTCTTTTGTGTTTCCATATGAACTGTAAAATTTTTTGTTCTAATTCTGTGAAGAATGCCATTAGTAGTTTGATAGGAATTGCATTGAATCTGTAGATTGCTTTGGGTAGTATAGTCATTTTCACAATATTGATTCTTCCAGTCCAAGAACATGGTATATTTCTCCATCTGTTTATGTCATCTTTGATTTCTTTCATCAGTGTTTTATAGTTTTCTGAGTACAAGTCTTTCGCCTCCTTAGGCAGGTTTATTCCTAGATATTGTATTCTTTTTGGTGCATTGGTAAATGGGAGTGTTTCCTTAATTTCACTTTCTGATTTTTCATTGTTGGTGTATAGGAATGCCAGAGATTTTGTGCATTAATTTAGTATCCTGAAACCTTACCAAATTCGCTGATTAGTTCTAGTAGTTTTCTGGTGGCATCTTTAGGATTTTCTATGTATAATATCATGTCATTGGCAAACAGTGATAATCTTACTTCTTCTTTTCCAATTTGTATTCCTTTTATTTCTTTTTCTTCTCTGCTTGCTGTGGCTAGGACTTCCAAAACTATGTTGAATAATAGTGGCGAGAGTGGACATCCTTGTCTTCTTCCTGATCTTAGTGGAAATGCTTTCAGCTTTTCACCATTGAGTATGATGCTTGTTGTGGGTTTGTCATATATGGCCTTTATTATGTTGAGGTAGGTTCCCTCTGTGCCCACTTTCTGGAGAGTTTTTATCATAAATGGGCATTGAATTTTGTCAAAAGCTTTTTCTGCATCTATTGAGATGATCATATGGTTTTTATTCCTTAATTTGTTAATGTGGTGGATCACATTGATTGATTTGCGTATATTGAAGAATCCTTGCATCCCTGGGATAAATCCCACTTGATCATGGTGTATGTTCCTTTTAATGTGCTGTTGGATTCTGTTGGTTAGTATTTTGTTCAGGATTTTTGCATCTATGTTCATCAGTGATCTTGGTCTATAATTTTCTTTTATTGTGATTTCTTTTTCTGGTTTTGGTATCAGAGTGATGTTGGCTTTGTAGAATGAATTTGGGAGTGTTTCTCCATCTGCAGTTTTCTGGAAGAGTTTGAGAAGGATTGGTGTTAGGTCTTCTCTAAAAGTTTGATAGAATTTGTCTGTGAAGACATCTTTTCCTTGACTTTTGTTTGTTGGAAGATTTTAAATCATGGTTTCAATTTCATTACTTGTGATAGGTCTGCTTATATTTTCTAATTCTTCCTGCTTCAGTCTTGGAAAATTATACCTTTCTAAGAATTTGTCCATTTATTCGTGGTTGTCCATTTTATAGGTTGCCTTCTCTTTTCCTAACTTATGTTGACTTTTTAGCAGTTGTCATCTTATAGCTGGTGCATCAATATGAAGCCACATGGTGGAGAAAATATAAACTGTAGATAGCTTTCAAGTCTTGCTTCCGCCTCTTACTTTCATTGTAGTGAACAAGCACACAATCATTCTGAGCCAGAATGGAGGATGCAGATTCCATTTTGAGGAAAGGAGGGATTGCATATTAAAATATGTATTATTGCAGCTGGTATTTCATAGCTTAGCAGTAATATTTAGTGATACTATATGTCACGAATTGAGAAGAGTCTGAGAATTTATCAAAGTTTCATGATTTCCATAGTTTCATGGATGTTGGTAAAGACAAAAGACCATGGGGTCAGAAACTAACAATCTTTTATTACAGCACTAGTCATAGCTAGAGTAAATAATTTCTTAGATTCCTGATCTCAGGTTCCCACAGGGCAATGTGAAGAGGACTGGGTTTAATACCTACACACATAGTGCTTTGTATTACTTGAAGGAAATCCTGAATTTAGGGAACCCAACCGTTTTTCAGAATTAGTAAGACTATTTGACCTTTGCCCCAGTTTATCATACTGGACAGTAAACAAATCCATTTGCTTAAGAGGTAGACACTACCTCTATCTTCCAAGAGTGTTCATTATATAAATATCTTTGAAAAGATAGTTTGGAACAAAGGTGCTTCATTAGTACTTGTATCTTAGAGTACTTAGTTTTGCTCTCTCTTACTTGAAAGTCTTTAGTTGTTTCCTACCTCCTTGAAAGAAACTCTAACCCCCCTATCTTGTTCTAGAATATCCTAAATGATCAGGCCCCAGCATATCTTCTGACCTTATCTAACACCATCATACTGGCCTCTTCTCTTTCCAACCCACCAACAGCCTTTGCATTTGTTTTTTCCCAGATCATTATCTGGGTAGCTCCTTGACTTTGAGCTTGAATCACATCAGAGAGGGAGGCCTTATCTGACCACCTAATGTAAGTTAACTGTCCAGGCATTCTATCACATCATTCTTTTAATTTTTTTGTAGTACTATATTTATTAAAGATTTTAATTGTTTATCATCTGTCTTTGCCTCCTGTCCCACCCTATCACACAGAATGTAAACTTGTTTTAGAACTATATCTCTATTTCGCAAGTCTTTAGGTTAGTACCATTTACTATTCAGTCTCTCAGTAAATGTTTATTGCATGGATGGATGGATGGATGAGTTTAATATTCCCTCTATTCTGTGCTTTTTATTCCTCCTTTTTTCTTTGCAATTTTCCTTTTATTGTTTTGATCAATAATACTAAACTTTATTTTATTTCTAATGAAGAACTTGCATTATCCCTAGGGTAAAGAAAAAAAAAGAATATTATAGTAAAGAAGAAATTAAAGCCTCCCCCCAAAATAACATGCCACCTACTTGTTAAAGTTTAATTATATACTTTTCTACTTAATTCTATTAGTGATAAACTAGCAATTAGATAACCTGTTTGGATTCATTGGTACTGAGAATATGGTCTCCACAGGAGAGTGTAATATGATGCCATGCTGTTTGTTGGCACTTTGAAAAATCTATGATTACCTGCTAATTCCCACAAATGCCACATGAGTAGCATTTCTTGATTTGCATAAAACTTTAAAAAATAAAAAAGTAACTAATCACATCTCTGTTGAAATCTTCTTATGGTTCATATGTCATTATTGGTTTTGATGAACAGTCAGAGGGCCTGACTTTGAAATGCCAAATATTTCTTTAGTCATCCTTATGACACTTCCCTCTGTATGGAAGAAATTGTTAAACAATGGTTTGTAATATAAGGTAGCCATTACAAAATTTCAGCTCTTTTCTATCATTTCTTCCGTGATTATTTTTCTTGTACTCAATAGTTTACTTAGCAGAGGAGGTATGGGAGACTAATACATTTTCTAGGCACTCTTTTGGAAGTATGTATAGGAAAACGGTTTTGATTTGTAAATTAAATGCTCTTTTATCTTTAGTTTCTCTCTTCCTTCTCTTAGTTGATTTCACTAACATGCAGGTGCTTTAAACATAACAGTTGTATTTTTACATACATAAAACTTTTAACAAAGGTTCATGTGCTAATATTTTAAAAGATTGTGTTACTAATATAAGAAGTAACCATTACTTATAGGACATTTAATCACAATTCTACAGGTTAATAATTTTCCACTTTCTTTGTGGAATCACTGTGGTTAATATTGATCATTTTCCAAAATTTGTTTGTAATAGCAAGCAATGAAGGAGAATTTCAAAAAAAGAGAAGCAGAGGAAAAAGAAAAACGTGCCAGGATAGCCAAAGAATTGGCAGAGAAGGAAAGACTTGAACGCCAACAAAAGAAAAAGCGCCTGTTAGAAATGAAGACTGGTGAGTACTATCAAATTTGCTATTTATACTGTGTACACCAAGATTAATACGGGTTACTTTATCAGCAGTTTAATACACTTCTGTGAAAAAGGAAAACATGATCGCTTCTTTGTATAGCTAAACAGTAGAGCAATTCTTTTATGGGTTTTCCCCACTTTAGTTTACTAACAAGTAGTGTCTTCATTCTGACATTGGTCATAGGTGATTTTGGTCCTCTGGTGTACTGTTGTAGTTCCATTATATTAGCAATTCTTTGGCTACTACTTAAATAACCAATCTGCAAGAATTTATGTCAGTGAATAAATTAGCTATAGGAAACTGTGGGAAATTCTCTGGGACAAGTAACCTGTTTTCTTTAACAAAATACTCTTAAGGAAGGGGAAAATATGATGGAGGGGAAACTTACTGGTTAAAAGAGACTTAAAGAGACATATCGACTAATTGTAATAAACGAAACATATATACTCTGATCCAAACAAATGTAGAAAAAAGTAGTCTGAAAAATTTCAATACTTTATTTTTTCTTGTAGACATGACAACATTGTTGTGAATATGTTTTAAAGTCTCTTTTGGAGACTCGTACTGAAATTTTATAAATGAAAAGGTATTATATCTGGGATTTCAGTCAAAATAGCCTAGCATGTCTGGAAAGTAGGCAGGTGTATAGATGACACAAGATTGGCTATAAATAATACTTGGTAAAGTTGGGTGATGGGTACTTGGAGGGTAGGGCGTGTTCACTATACCATTTTCTCTACTTTTGTATTTTGAAATTTTCTGGGGTTTTTTTGTTGTTGTTGTTTATTTATTTTTAGCTGCGTTGGGTCTTTGTTGCTGCGCACAGGCTTTCTCTAGTTGCCGCGAGCGGGGGCTACTCTTACGTTGCGGTGCGGTGGCTCCTCTGGTTGCGGAGCACGGGCTCTAGGCACGCGGGCTTCAGTAGTTGTGGTACATGAGCTCAGTAGTTGTGGCTCATGGGCTGTAGAGCACAGGCTGAGTAGTTGTGGCGCACTGGCTTCGTTGCTGTGCGGCATGTGGGATCTTCCTGGACCAGGGATCAAACCTGTGTTGCCTGCATTGGCAGGTGGATTCTTATCCACTGCGCCACCAGGGCAGTCCGTGAAATTTTCCTTATTAAAACGTTCCTGGAAAATATTTCAAAGAAAAAGTAGAAAAACTACTGTTTTACAGAGATGTATATGTATATTTTCTAAAGCTAAAAGTTACCACTAAGTTAGAAGCAAAATAATTAAGTAAATTGTAGTTATATTTTTACCCCCTCAAAATTCTGTCTCTTCCACCTCCAAGCCACTAAGGATTGCAGAAGACTTTAATTAAAATCCATCAACTTCACTGCCCAATTACCATCGTTTACAACTCAGGGCTTCAAATTCACCTAAGGTTTCCCTGGGGTAAACCGAGATGCCTTTTTTGCCTTCTTTACTTTCACTTTTACAGACATATTTTATCTTTAATAAAGTAAGCTGAGTAGCTTAATGTATTGTACACGTTTCTTCTAGGGGAAAAAATTATCCAAGCACAATTTCTTGTTCACAGGAGTACATATGAAATTCAGGAAGTGTTCTCAGAAATATCTTAAAGTGTTAACAAAATGGAGATCAGGAAAACTTAGCACTGATTTTTAAAAGAAACTTCTGGACACCTTTTTAAAATAATGTATTACTGCCTAATTTACCAGACATTCTGATATTTGAACATTAGCTCATTTAGTGTTGGTTAACAAGTCATCTAGATGAGTTACTTGATGGCAGATTGCCTGTGTACTGTTTGTGGGTTTTTCCTAAGGGTCTGTCACACAGAGCCTTTTTAGCAGTCAGTCTGGAAAGTTGAAACCTGACAGGAAGCAAAAATTTTAATGAAACCTCACATCCAATGTAATCTTAATAATGTTTTCATTTAAATTTCTATTTCTCCTGAAGGAAGTTTCCATTTTTAAAAATAACTAAGTTTATTTTATTTTCCAATTTGAAAATAATATTTTCATGTTATAGAAAATCACCTAAAAAGTAGTGGATCAAAGACCATTATCCATAATCCAAAGAATCACTGTTAATATTTTGACACATTTTTCCTTCAGTTATAAAAGCTTGTACCTTTTAACAGTGTGAGTTTATTGTCTCACATTACCTTGCTGAACTTCCTGAATGTTTCATGTTTTACATAACTTGTGATTTTTAATTTGTAATTTGTAATATCTATGTCATTGCCTCCACTGGATATACCATGTTGCATTAGTCAATGTGAGGTCATAGAATAATAGTTATTTCCAACTTTACAGTGTGATATTTATTTATTCATAACTAATTGAAAATGTTTGTAATTATTAGAATATGGAATAGAAAAGAGTAAATATTTTTAAGACTTTGGGTGCACATTACCAAATTGATTTCCAGAAGTATTATTCTAGTTTCACCAACTTTTAACGTTTAGCTAGTTTATGAATGTGTCTTAGTTGATTATTCTCATTTTTTAAGGTTTTTGTTAATTTAGTAGGTTCAAAAGTTGTATTTTATTATCTTCACTTGCATTTCTTTGAATATTACTGAATCTGGACATTTTTTCAAGTGTTTATGGTGCATTTGTATATCCTCCTTGGTGAACTGTGTTGTCTTAGTCTTTTTCCTAATTGATTTATGTGTTAGCTTATTATGCATCAATATTTACCTTTTAAATAGATTTTCTCAATTTTGCTTTTTATTTTTATATCTTGACGTGTTTCTTTTTATGTGATGTTTTATTATAATCTTTGTTTTTGTGATTTTTTTTCATCATCTTTAGGTTTAGAAAATCATGCCTTCAGCAATTTCATATTCTGCTTCAATCTTTTTTTAGTTTAAGTTATTCATAATACTATTCTGCTCCATTTATTTGTAATTCTTTATCAGTCATTCATATATTTGATGTATAATTTTTAATATACTAGGGTCTGTTTCTTTTTTTTTTTTTTTTTTTTTGTGTGTGTGTGGTATGCGGGCCTCCCTCTGCTGTGGCCTCTCCCGTTGGGGGCGCCAACCCGGTTCCCCTGCATCGGCAGGCGGACGCGCAACCACTGCGCCACCAGGGAAGCCCCAAGGGTCTGTTTCTGAATTCTATCAAAACTGTTCTAAAATTTGATGATCAATTATGGCTAATAGCTGGTTTATGTTGTTTTCAGATAGGTAATTTTATGTTGAGGTTGTTACTTTTCTATTAATTATTAAAATAAATTTGAATATTTTTGATCTTTCAAATAAATTTAAGGAAAGTTTTCTATTACATCTTTTGTAAATTGGAGCTCATCTTATTCGACCTATTGGATTATTTTATGAAATTTTTCTATACTATCTCTTCCCAAACATGGTCTGGAAATTATCATAGATGGGTTTCAAATAAATGTAAGGCTCTCACTTGATGGGAGCTCCCAAAGCCTTTATATGCCGAGGTCCATATGTACCATACATTTTGACATTTTCTGGGAGAGTATTCTTCAAAGGATAATCTGGCTAACATTGATTTATATAAACAATATTAAATAAATACTTTAATACTATATATTATGTGAATATTTTAGTAGATTTAGTCAATCATTTGATAAAAGATCATACAGCATTTGATACAATAGAAAGCTATGACGCACTTCTTTTGAAAATTTTGGAAATCACCTTTGAATTATTTTCCTGTAGACTGTAGAATTTTAAAGAATTTAGGGCTATATCCCAAATTTCATAGCACCTAAATATATAATTTTCTCACCAAAGTAAAAGACCCCTTCTAAAACCCCAGTAAATGATGATTATTCTGAATGGTCTTTAATTTTCCTTTAACCATAACATGATTATTAGCATAGAAAAACAAAATATTCAGTCTCAGTATTAATGTAGTTGTTATAGCCAAGTAAGTCATATAAGAATCAAATATATTATTACTTATTTGTTGATACCTTTTTCATATTTAAAAATAGTACTGTTTTAAAAATAGTACAAATATGAAGTCACCTTTTTCTTTCCATATTAGATGTAGAACATACTTTTTGTCAATACATTGTATTATTATGAAAAATATAATTGCTGTGGTCTTCCATTATTATTTTATTGGTATAGAAAAAATTAATAGCTAGGCCACTTTTGTTTCTTTTATTCATCAACAGTTTTTTTTTTCCTATATGCTGTGATTGCAGTGATAAATAAGGATAAATAAGGTTTCTGCTGTGATGAAGTTTAAAATTATAATGAGTGAATCAGACAACCACATATGTAAGATAATTTCAGATTATGAAAAGTTATGAGAAGTAAAGTAAGACAGGATAATGAGATGAAAATAGAGACTGGCTGTGTTGGTGTGTGCTGGAGATGAAATTTGGTCTTCAGAACTAAAGAGAATATTAATGTATATCAAACATTCATTTAAAATATTGGTTATAAAACTCCTTATAAACTGATAGGATAACCAGGCTCATGTATATTTCCTATGCTATATATGCTAATAGTATGAATTTTTTAAATATCTTATTGTGAGGATCAGCTAAAACTTTATATTATTTTTCTTTCTGGGTGTTATATTTTCATACAGAATATAGTATTGCTCTAGTCTTTGTAGAAGTTGTTTCCCTGGCTTTCCTTTTTTCAAAAGAATGTAGAAGGGCAAATTGTTGAATTTATAGTAGTGTTTTGTCACCTCTCTGGACCAGGAACTTCTTGTTTTTTCTTATTTGTGTATGTAGAACACATACCCCTGAATGAGAGAGAAGGAGAAAAATCTGCACATAACCCTACCCTAAACCCACAGGAAGCTTCCTTCCGTATATTTTCATGACTTTAGTATTTTCACCATGCAAATAAGAACTGTTTTTTCACAGATGTACAAATTCTTGTACCATCACCCGAGGCAGTAGAATAAATTCAATCCCTGCTCTTTCTCATCCATCATAAATCACTACTTGCCCTTGGCAAGACAGCAAGCAACTATTTTCAAGTCTACTATTTATTATCACTATCATTTCAGAATGTTATTTTTGTTAGTAGAATGAAAATAAACATGGGATAGTGGGCTGCTTCCCTAAGAAGAAAAATGAAGCATTAAAAATCCTTTTGAGGGCTTTCCTGGTGGCGCAGTGGTTGAGAGCCTGCCTGCGGATGCAGGGCACACGGATTCGTGCCCCGGTCCAGGAGGATCCCACATGCCGCCGGCTGGGCTCGTGAGCCATGGCCGCTGAGCCTGCGCGTCCGGAGCCTGTGCTCCGCAACGGGAGAGGCCACAACAGTGAGAGGCCCGCGTACCGCAAAAAAAAAAAAAAAAAAAAAAAAAATTCCTTTTGAGCAGCAAAACTAAGAAGCACAGCATCTTGTATTATGTAATGGCATTAAAAGGTCTTTTGTCTCATTTTTGTTTTCTTTAAAAATGATGAGCCTGGAGGTCTCTTAAATATTCACATATGCAGTTGTGGTTATTTCTGTTGAATGATTTGGTATTACATTAAACAAACAAGCAAATTAACTACATTTTCATGATGTCCTTGTTTAATTGGTTGAATTTTGAATACATTCTCTGAGGTTGATGTTTAAATTTGAATTATTTTTATTTAGAAGATACTGAAAGTATTAAATATCTGATGTAGAAATTAGTAAGTATAGACAGTGAAATTTATTTAAAGTGAGTAGCTATCCTTATGTGTGATCATTTCTAGTAAGACAAATAGTGATTTTATGTGATTATGTACAACTTTTTCAAAGCTGCACTTCTGTTTCTTAATCATGGAAACGAATAGGGCATTTGATAATAGAATTCAAATATTATGCTTTAAGACTTCCTGAGTATGTAAGTTGATTCACTTAATTTTTAAATAGCACATCAGAATGGTCTTGAAATGGACCCAGTGTTGTATAATTATGTTTTGTGAAGGAAGTAAATAAGAGCTTATTTAATGGAGCAATAAAAACTATATGAGTAGCTTCTATAATTTAGTCTTTAGGTTACAATTTGTTTATTATTTATTAGACTTAAAAGTCTCATTTGGTACAACTTCAGTCTATTAGATAAAGAGATAATTAGCTTTTAGAATCTGTTGTTTACCTACATGGCCAAAACTGCTTCTTTGTTCTCCATTCTGCAATTTAGAATAACTAAGCAATTAGGCCTCCATTTTAGAGGAAATACATATTACAGAACTACTACTTGGGAATGTCTCTGCCAGTCTCAAAATTATGCAATTAATGTGTGTACTTGCTTTCAAAGGCTTGACAATTATCCTGTCCTCTACATATATCATAAAACTTAGATTATTTTCCATAATTGCTTATATTCTAGTTTTATAGAGTAGTGCTTTCAGTTTTTTAGCATCTTTTGGCCATTTATGCATATAAAACAGTAGTTTTAATTATTTCTCTACTTAGAAGAATAAATAAATTAGATTTCATTGGCATTGATTATTTCTCTTTTCTTACCTTCATCTTTTAAGGAATAATAATAATAATAATTATTATTATAATAAAAGCAACAACACCCACTACTACTACTATCATTACCACTACCACCACCATTTTATGTATCACATATTATTTGCCAGGCTCTGTATGTGTTCATTATTGCATGTAATAGTTGCAGTGATCTTAGAAGACTATTTTTATCAAAGAGTCAGTTAATTCCTTTTGTACACGGTCACAGTTTTAGCAAGCAGTGAAGCCAAGACTCATGTTTTCTGACCAGAGGTCATGTTTTTATTTTTAGTTCTTTAATTTTTTTTAATTGAACTATGGTTGATTTACAATATTGTGTTATTTCAGGTATACAGCTTTAGATTCTTTTTCATGATAGGTTAATACAAGATATTGAATATAGTTCCCTGTGCTATACAGTAAATCCTTATTATTTATCTATTTTATATATAGTGGTGTGTAGCTGTTAGTTCCATAATCCTAATTTATCCCTCCCCCTCTCCTTTCCCCTGTGGTAACGATAAGTTTGTTTTCTATGTCTGTGAGTTTGTTTCTGTTTTGTAAATAAGTTGATTTATATTTTTTTTAGATTTCATCTCTAAATGATATATTTGTCTCTCTCCATCTGACTTACTTCACTTAATATAATAGTCCCAGAAGTCATATTTTAACTATTGTGCTGTTATTCCTTTACCACTGATGACTTAACCATAATGCAGAAAAAAGGGACCAAAACAATTTTAGTAATTGGTGACTGGCACTAGACTGTACCTATGTATTGTATACCTTTGTTGAGAATTGTCTTCCCTAAAACCTGTGAGAGGGACAACTGTCTCTTTAGTGCCATATCAATGGTTTTAAACTAGATAGCCTCTTCCTTTGTCTTGGGAAGTTTTGAGAGAATTGCCAAATTAGGAATGCTTCCCAAATGCTTCAGATTCTGCTTTGATTCTTCTGCTTATCCAAAGATTTGTATATCCCAATGCCTAGAACTAGCACCTCCCTGCCCCGCTTTTTCTTTTTAATTTTTTTATTGAAGTATACTTGATTTACAGGATGTTTAATTTTTTTAATTTTTATTTTATATTGGAGTATAGTTGATTTACAATGTTGTGTTAGTTTCAGGTGTACAGCAAGGTGATTCAGTTATACATATACATATATCCACTATTTTTCAGATTCTTTTCCCATATAAGGTTATTACAGAATATTGACTAGAGCTCCCTGTGCCATACAGTAGGTCCTTGTTGATTATCTATTTTATATATGGTAGTGTGTATATATTAATCCCAAACTCCTAATTTATCCCTCCCCCCACCCTACATTTCCCCTTTGTAACCATCGTTTGTTTTTGAAGTCTGTGAGTCTGTTTCGATTTTGTAAATAAGTTCATTTGTATCATTTTTTTTTGAATTTTATTTATTTTTTTACATAGTAGGTTCTTATTAGTTATCTATTTTATACATATTAGTGTATATATGTCAATCCCAATCTCCCAATTTATCCTCCCACCCTCACCCCACTTTCCCCCCTTTGCATCCATACATTTGTTCTCTACATCTTTGGCTTTATTTCTGCCTTGCAAACTGGTTCATCTGTACCATTTTTCTAGATTCCACATATATGCGTTAACATAAGATATTTGTTTTTCTCTTTCTGAGTTACTTCACTCTGTATGACAGTCTCTAGGTCCATCCACGTCTCTGCAAATGACCCAAATTCATTCCTTTTTATGGCTGAGTAATATTCCATTGTGTATATATATATATATATATCACATCTTCTTTATCCATTCATCTGTCAATGGGCATTTAGGTTGCTTCCATGACCTGGCTATTGTAAATAGTGCTGCAGTGAATATTGGGGCACATGTGTCTTTTTGAATTATGGTTTTCTCTGGGTATATGCCCAGTAGTGGGATTGCTGGGTCATATGGTAATTCTATTTTTAGCTTTTGAAAGAACCTCCATACTGTTCTCCATAGTGGCTGTATCAATTTACATTCTCACCAACAGTGCAAGAGGGTTCCCTTTTCTCCACACCTTCTCCAGCATTTGTTGTTTGTAGATTTTCTGATGATGCCCATTCTGACCAGTGTGAGGTGATACCTCATTGTAGTTTTGATTTGCATTTCTCTAATAATTATTGATGTTGAGCATCTTTTCTTACACCTCTTAGCCATCTGTATGTCTTCTTTGGAGAAATGTCTGTTTAGGTCTTCTGCCCCACCCTGCCCCTCTTGAAGGAGGGATTTTTCAATAGTCTAAATAGTTCTGGGCCCAGAGCTCAACAGCTCTGAAAGGGGTGAAAATGTCTTCAGTATTTTCACTGTTTGACCCAGGTTAGAAGTTAAGGACCCAGGGAACTTGCAGTATAGTATTTTTGAAAGAGCACACCTTAGTGTGCTTTACTGGAGCACAAATGCCCTGAGACACCCCATCTCCACCCCCATCTCTACCATGTGACTTTTTTTTTTTTCTGATGGTATTAAGAGACTGAGACCCCATGAATAGTATCAAGGGGCGTCTGTTGGGAGACTTTTCCTAGAGAGTCTCACTAATAGTTATACAGGTTTTCATTTGTGTGCAGGAGTCTCTCACTGGAAAATACAGCTTCAATTTGTGGAAACTCATTTAGAGAATAGCTTTTGTGTGCACTCATAGATGGCTTCTCTGTGTAGCTGTGCAAGGCTCACATACCATTTTGTCTCCTTCCAAAATGCCCCAGAGAAGAGAAATTAGGAGAGGAGGCTCTCAGACTTCTCTAGCACAACATATCTTGAAGCCTTGATTCTTTTTTATTACTTTGAGTTATGTGTGTAGTTCTTTGTTAAACATCATTATGGTACATCCTCACACTGATTGGTTTACTGCTCATCCAGTATTTAAAAACCATTTTCATTGCCCTTCTTATGAATATTATATAATATTAACTACATGCCAAGTAGAAAATAGACTCCAATTTTTGTTGTTTAGGTTTGTTTTGGAGTGAGAGATTAAATGCCAATCATCAGGGGAAAATCATTTAAATCTTTATTGTATAGCACAGATTTCTTTTACGAATTTTACCAAAGAAATCTTTATATTAACATAACTTATTCATAAATTTTTGTATTACTAAGCCCAGATTCACCCTGTTTATATTCTAGGCAGAAATCATATCAATCAGTAATTTTGATCTTATTACAATATGGAGATGCTATAACTTTGATAACATCAGTTACACTTATTGTACTGTAATTGAGGACTCAATCACAGTAGCATCTTCTTTGTGTATAACATTGAGTACTCCTTAGATAACTGTCTCCCTAATCAGTAGTTATTTACACAGTGTACACTTTCCAAGCCGGTGGATTGTTGTCACCATGAGCCCTTCCAAGTCAGATTGCCAGTTCTGAGTGGAATTATTATTTGTATTTGATGGGAAGTTGTTCTCTTCAATTTCAGAGATAGATATTGAATGTTGTCTTATTTCAGGCATAATCACAAATCTCTTTGTCTTTTAACAGACTTATCTTGTTTCTGTAATCTAATGTATTGCCTTTAAACATTTTGTAAACCTCTGTTTTTAGCATTTACCCTGAGAAACAGAGGCCTCCATAAACCTGCAATTGTTTTAGATCCATAGAGGATAGACTTTTGAACCTGGTTGTTACCTTAATAGAGTCCAACTCAACACTTTACACTCTATATATATATACACACACACACACACACACATATATGCACATATGTATGTACATACATATGTATACATGTATATATATGTATATGTGTGTATGTATATACATACGTGTGTGTATAATATATATACACACACACATACCAGGGATGGTATAAATTTCACCTTTTTTCCAACTGTTATATATATGTATATATGTGTATGTATGTATCTCTGTGTGTGTGTGTGTGTGTGTGTGTGTGTGTGTATGCTAGCCAAAAAAACTATAGCAACCAATCAGACAAAATTGCAACCAAAACAGAATTGCTTAGGTCCTTCAAGCAATTAAATATGTCTACATCGCAGGATGCTCTGAAAACCAAAATTTTTAAAGTAACTTTAGTGCCCAAACTAATTTGATGCCAAATCTGACCTGAACTGATAAGAGGTTCCATCAAATGTGAATATTCATGCTGCAGAAATAATAAAATTTTTAATTAGAGGATGCTGCCCTAAGTTGCTCTGTGTCTGTTATGATTTTACAGCATATACACATTTTTGACCTTTCTACAGTCTGAAAAACTTCAATTCTGAAATATCTGACTGAAGAGGTTACAGATAAGAGACCATGAACTTGAAATTCTCAGTGACTGTCCTCTGTCTTTGTTGAACTGGTTATACTATCCAGTGTACCTCTGGCATAGTTATTCCTACTTCTCTGAATTTATTTCTGATGTTCTCTCTGCCATAAATTCCTTTTCTCTAATTCTTAACTGACTGAATCTAACAAAATGTGATTTAACAATTCTTGCATTCTCCAAAAAGTCTTCTCCTAATATTTGCTCTTGATAATAGTCTATTTTTTATAAACCATTATAGTCTTGCCATATAAATTATGTATAGAATATTTGGTTATCCTCATTTTATTTGCTTTAGTCTTGTGTTTCTAATAGATTGTGCATTTTTCAAGAATATGGCCTTATGCGTTCTTCTCGTAAGACCTAGCACACTGTGTGCACATAGTAAATACCATGGAAGGCACTCAGAAGATTTGCCAAGCAAATGATACATATTTAACTGGCTGAAAGGCATCTCTTCCATTGTGTGTTCAGTTGAGCATATTGTTATTTATATGTAAAGTAAAAATGTAGATCAAACTACAGCCCTTGAACCAAATCAGCCTGCACCTCTTTTTGTAAATAAAGTTTTGTTGGAATATAGACACACTCATTTCTTTACATATTGTCTGTGGCTGCCTTTTTGCTACAAGTGCAGAGTTGAGTAATTGGGACACAGACCATTTGTCCCATATTTGCTATCTGGTCCTGTACAGAAGAAGTTTGCCAACTCCTAATAGAAATAATCTATGGAGCCTATTCTTTTGAGTTTTATGACACAGAGTAAAAAAATTGTTCTGTTAACTTTTTTCTTATCTTCCTATAGCCAAAGCATGCATTTGCAAAATGGCTGATCTGTGTTGCAAAACGAGGATCTAGTAGTTAAATGAGTAAAAATATTGACAAAAATCATGGTAATTGTTAGGGAAAACTTAATCTTTCAACACATTTCCAACAGCAGAAAATTACCTGACTTTTAGATTCTGTTAATATGAAATGGAAAGTTGTGCAGTTGAACTTTTGAAATGCTAGCAAGAGCCTGGGCTGTCAATTGTTCCAGTAACCAACCTAGCACAACCATTGTGCTCTTATCCTTTTATCCCAGCTTTTGTCCCCAGTACTTCTGTACTATTGTTTGTATATCTTTTGAGATGAAAATATCAATGTGTCAAAAGGTCATAGGGGGAGCCAGCTTTTTATTTCTTTATTAATAGGCTGTCTCTTTTCTCTTCCTATTTTTGGTCATTTTGACATTAAATCCTTAAAGTTGAAGGAAATCCATTCAGTGATGTTGAACTTGGTCATGAAGGTTGCTCAAAGTCTGAAGTGATTATCTTGCTGAGTAAAAGAGGAACTCAATAGTATTTGGCTTTTGATGATAAATAAGTATACCCTAGGGCAGACTGGGAAAATTAAGCAGAGAAATTGAATATTTATGTGTTACTTGAAAATGGTATAAATAGGCATTAGTGTTTAGATGAAATTAGACATTATTTTGTGATAGGATTTTAAAATATTGTTTCCTGAATAGCTTCCTTCCTAAGGTACCCAATGTTCTTCAAGAAAATTAGAAGCAGCATAATATTAACGAAGTCAACATCGAGGGCAGCCTTAACACAGGAGAGGATGCCCCAAGGCAGGAAGAATTTGACAGACTAGTGTAATACAGAAAACAGGTGACTGACTGTTTTTGGAACAAGCAACTCTTAGGAGACATTGCTGGCTAGAATAAATTGTGTCACCGTAGAACTTTCACCAATGATTATCATTAATGGGTAAAAGTGACAGTAATTTTAGTAATATAATCCTTTGAATGTTCATTTTTAAACTATTAGTGGTATTCATGCAGCAACTCTTGCAAAGTGGAAACATTTTTTGTCAAATTAGTGTTGAGTCAGAGGCTCCATCAGTAACTTTCAAGAGGGTTGTGTAAAAGATCACTGCGTTAGGAGGCTGGATAGTTTCCCTCCAAAGCCATTCCCACTCTGATTCTTTGACTTGCCGTTAGTTCTAAGCTTCTAAATGTGCAACAGTTCCTCTTTTTTAAGTTAACTGCAGCATAACCTTCAAATGTCATAAAGTCAAGAAGATTGGTGAACAAAAGGGACTCTCTTTATTGAAAAGCTAAGAATGAAGAAAAAGGGGGGTTTTCTATTGCACTTCAGATATATTTTATAACTGTTGATTGTGTTAGTGCTGAATTGCAGTTATTATCTCGTTTCCAGCAGATATTCTCAATGCTAATTAGATTATATTTTCTGTTGGTTTCATGAGTGAATAGAAGTACTTTCTTTTCATTTTCTTTGCCCTACATTATTTATTTTAAATGGAACAATGTTAAGCTCTCAAAAAAACATTGCAACTTTTGATAGTAGTCACTCACTATTTCTTGTTTGCATGGAGTATTTTTATTAGATAGATATTAAATCAGTAAGTAAATAAATAGATCTATTAAATGTTTTAATTGATGATTCTACCATTTTGCTGTGCCTCGATCATTACCCTCTGATTTCAACTTTGGTAAATGAAAATATCATTTATGATCATTGGAAGCACCTCTCATCCTTGCAGAAAGACCCTAATGTTGCTCACCTTCCCTGTAGACCGCAGCCCTTGGGGGGCTTTTCCATGGGATGCTCAAGGAACTTGGTCCAAGGAAACATGGGGTTAGGGTTATACTGTGTTCTAACTGATTTTCCCATTTCGCTTTGCTGTGCCCAGCATTGCAGTCTGAGGAAGTGATGTTTCCTAAATAATCTGCTGGGATTGAACATAAAATGGCTTCTTGTTATATTTGGAGGCATAGTAGGGAGTTTATGAACAGTTTCTTCTCTGCCTGGAAAAATAGAAGAGCCCAAATGACACCAAGCTTTGTTCAGAACTACTGCACTCATGTCATAGGGGAGAGCTTGGGAAGGAGTGTTGCTTTTCCAATCTTTCCTCCTCCCGGGGTGGAAATTCCCGTTTTATGTTTGGCACCATCCTATTCCTAAAGCAGTGCACTTTGGTGGAATAGAAATGGAATACCAACTCAGTTGCCATCTATCGACTCTAAAAAGGGAAAGGTAAGAAGAGAAGGGAGAAATATCTGCGACAGTGTTTACATTGTTAGAATCTGAGGAACTCTTCAAGGTAGAAAAATTTCCATCTGAGTATTACAGCTTAGCTAAGGGAGGCCTGTGTATGTGTGCATGCTTTTAGCCTTCTCCAATTTGAGGTCAGTTAATTATGAAAATAAAAATCAAAAAATTTGAGAATTTGTTGTATTCCTCCTAAAAACTTATCAGAGGCCTATTTGGAGTAAAAGATTTATCTCATTTCATTAATTAGATGATATTTATCTTCTATAAAATGTGAAAAAAGAAGAAAATGACATGAAACATTTGCTATAGTTATTTGGAATGATACTTCAATTAATGTTCTGATTTAGCTATAAAAAATCTGCTTCTTTTTACATGAAAATCAAACATACTATTATTTCTCAAGAAATATCACAAAAATAAAATTCTTTCATGCAAAATTAGTCATGTTTAAAAAAACAATAAACCTTTCAAAGTGAGTTTCTGTTTCTAATATAGTATCTTTCCCTAGCAGGTATTCAATAAGCACTTTTAAAATATTTATGGAATTCATGTCTGCAGGACAAAAATTCCTCAATTGTACATATTCTATTTGAGCAGACTCACTTAAAGGTAAATTGACCCAATCCTAGGACAAGATATGACATCTGTCAGATATGACATCTGACATATGCAAAGAGGTAATATTTCTATAAATACAGTTTAATTTCTGACTCTGAACCACCAGCCTGCCTAATGGTAAACAACTTAGTCAATTCTCTGTCTCTGTGTGTTTTAGCTCAGTAATTCCAGTGTAGAATTCAGTTATTCATGTTTGAAATTCCCTGCCAACCTCTCTCCCTAAAGGGGACCCCAAGCTTGAAAGTCGGCTTGGGGTACACATCTAAGAATGTGCATTCTTCTTGGTTCTGTTCTGTCTGGGCCCAGAACACCCTCCCTACTTCCACATAATTTCTCCTGCCTGCTTTTGGTAAAGGTGATGTTTGTTTTGCTCTTGAATGGTGATGCGGGAGATCTGTCAGATTGCTCATAGATACCTACCTCCTTTGCTCCCTGACATTGATGATTCTCAGCAGTATATCCGCGTTCTTTGGTTGGGCTTTCTCTCTAACTTCCTTTCTCCCCAGCCAGTGCCCATCGGGAGTTCCTGTGTTCCTCTCACAGCTCTCAAGTCCTAGGGGGGCTTCTGCAGCCCTCTTGTGCCTAGACTTGTTCCTGGGCCACCTCTCGGGAGCGCATGGTGCATCCGCACGATGCTTCCCTGGATCCGCCACTCTCCCAGATCTGCTCGTTGGACACAAGATGCTTCCACTCTTGGATTCCACTCTCTGTGACTCCATGGGAAATTCTGCCCTTTAGTCCCATATCCTTCTGGAATGAGGAGCAGTGTGCTGGGATCCTACGCTGCATGGACTCTCCTCATTTTCTAGTCTCTCTCCCAGCAGATGGGGGCATCTTTTTCATTTATAACCCAAGTATGGGGACTTCCCTGGTAGTCCAGTGGTTAAGACTCCACGCTTCCAATGCAAGGGATGTGGGTTTGATCCCTTGTCAGGGAACTAAGATCCCGCGTGCCGTGTGACCAAAAAAAACAAAAAAACAAAAAACCCTAGTATGTGGTTTGCGTCCTCTCTTATGTGGATAGGCCCTATATTTTAAACGTCCTTTTGGCTTCCACATTATGGTGGAAGAAGGGAGGTGGGCTGACATCTGAGCAGTAGTGGTCAGACCTCTACTGGTACTTAGAAATCCAGAATCTTGAATTAGGTGGATACCAAGTGAACACAAACTGAAATAAGTCAGGGCTTCCACTGAGCCTTCCAATAAGCCTCAGGATCCACTGGGCTAAATTAAGACACAGAGACATGAAATTCATATTTGGACAGCAGTAAACAATGTAGCAGGCCTGGAATGATCGTTGAGTAGAGCTATGGGAAAAGATGAAGCTAAATTGGAAGACAGGGGAGTGTGCTGTGTTTTGGATTTTTGCTTCATCCTCCAAGGGCATTGTGCAGAGCGGTGATAGCGTCTTCTTTTAGAGAGATGGATCTCATGGCAAAAAGGCAGATGGATTAGAGTATATGTGGAGGGAATAGAAAGACTGAGACCAGTTAGGAATCTGTTGCAATTTTGCAGGAGTTAAATGCCAAAGGCCCGAACTAGAATGTACTAAAAACGGGAAGACAAGATAGATTGGAAGGGCAGTTAGAGGTAGTACCAATAGGCCTGTGTCGCTGATTGGGTGTGGGGAGGCCGGGAGAAACTTCCACGACAGGGTGGATGATGCCTATACTAGCTTTAGGACACGTTGAGTTTTCATCTCCAATTTAAGGCCTTTTTATTTGGGGGGTAATTTTATCTGAAAGGGCCTGGCATAGATTATGAAACACAACAACTGCACATAAATGTTAGCTTCTTTCTTAGAGGAAAGAAACAACTTCTTTGTTAACAAAGACAGTTTAGGTGTTTTAGTAACTACACTAACCAAGAACATTTAAAAACAAATCATGTTAGCTCGTAAGGATAAGCTGGGGGCACCCTTCCCCTGGAGTCTGACAGAGGCTTGGGATGCTGGTAAAGTAAGACGGAGAATGTGTCCCATTCTCCCCTTTGAAGGAAAATGGGTCACTCCTCCTACTTCCACTTCAGCTGGTATCAGCTCAGATATTCAGTTCCAAGGCTCTGGGATTCTCAGTATTAAAATTTGTTTTCTTGTTTATTTACCTGGCATATGCGATGTTTCAGTATTTTGTGATTTTTTTTAAAGCATTAATCACACCTTATCTAGCATAACAAAAGACATTCCTAAGGTTCCTGTGTGATTTGCTCTTGTGGTTTTAAATTTCTGACAAAAAAATTATAAAAATTGTCAGTGGAGTGCCTTCCTTCATTAATAGAATTATTACTGTAATGGTGAAAAATATCCTTCCTATCAAAATGTTGCCTTCATTTAACAAATATTTATTGAACACATATTATGTCACGGCACTATAAAAGAGCAAACATCCCTGCCGCTTGTGGGCTTGTATCCTGGTGGAGAGGACAGTGTTTAAGATAAATATACTATAGTGTTAGAAGTCAGTAAGTTCTGAGGAGAATAAAATAGAGCAGGGTCGTGGGGACTGGAAGCGTGGGAAGGAGTAACATTTTAGATAGGGTAGTTTTTTTAATTTGCCCCAATTCACCATGCTGTGGACAGTGTTGTTATCCCCTTGGACTGTGAGCAGCCTGGTATAGTGCTGAGTGGCCCAGCCTAGTGGTCAGAGTGACCAGGTTTCCAGCCCTGGCTGTACCAGCAACTAAGTGCCAGTGAGCAGACCAGTTAGCTTCCCAGAACAAAAATCTTCTCATCCATAAAATAAGGTTCCTTTGGACTCTGAAATCTCATTTATATTCTGCAAGTTAATTTTTAAGTAAAAAAAATGAGCCTTGTTAGAGCCCAAGCAATCAAACTTTGTTTAGTTCTCCACTCACTCATTCTATAATACTGTCCTCTATTAAAATACAAACTCTATTATGGTAAGACTCTTCCATTTGGCAGTAAATAGGAGTCTCTCTCCATGTGCAGTGTATTGTTTTTGTTCTGCTTCCCATTTGGTTATAGGACAAATGTATTTGAAAGTTAACCTGTTTCGAATGTTTTCTCCACATTTTTGATTAGTAAAAGAGAGACCTGAGTTTAGAAAAAGTTACTGATATGGGGAGCTTAGGGAAATACGTATATATGCAGATACGTATGTATGTATGTATATGGACAAATCTTTTCAGTAATGAATTGTCTCATGTCAATTACTAGTTTGCTTCTATGCTGTCTTAACTTTCTGAATGGAACGTGTTTAGTATGTATGTAGAACAGAAATGAAAATGCCATTTATTATAGAATCGGTTGACCTTTTTACAGATTGACAACTTCTCATTTTCCCTGATAAATACTCAATCAGCACTTCAGTCTATTAAGAGCAGAACTCATTAACATGCATAAACTAGCAGCCTGATCTAGTTATAATGCATCTTTAATGTGTGACTTATACAGCGTAGTGTAGGTCCTCAGTCTTGTAATAAAACGTAGAGTAGCCTCCAGTGATCAACAAGGTCCTGAGATCAATTTAACCTGGGTAAAACCTTTATCCATAAAAACTGTCATTAGGAATGACTAACGTTTCACTAATTAGCTCACCATTTACAACCCATAAGCTTCTCACAGATGGTGAATGTTTATAAACACCCACAGATGTGTGCACAGCTGACTCCCAGTTATCCGCAGGAGTAGGGGACATAGATAATTTAGATTCACTTACAATACAAACCCCTCATTTTAGCTAGTTTCAAGCTCCTTTCTCTTTGGACTTTTTACCACAGCTGTTAATGAAGTAGCAAATTAACTAATCTAATTTCAGCTTCTCCTCTTACTGATGCATATACCCCCTGGTGAAAGCACTAATATGTACAAATGTGATCACAAGATGGCTGGCAAGAGGATGAAAGTGGGAAGTTCAGGCTTAGATGAATATATGGAGCATGGAAAATCATCATATACGTTTGTAGCTGTGTGTCTAGTAAGAAGTTTCAGGTTGTGAAAGCACGGCAAGGCTCCCACTTCAACAATGTTATACCTAAACTCCCAGAAATAAAAGAGAATATCTTCTGAAATTTGAGAAAAAGGAAAGGACACCATTTCCCTTTCCCATCAGGCAGTCTGATCCTGTGTTAATTGTTTCTCTTCCAATAACTCTTTCTGTAATTTGGTCTCAAGTTTTCATTGTGACTAAAGCCTGTTTACTGTCTGGTGCTGAATTAAGATGAGATGTAAATATGATAACTTGAGTACCATGAAGTTATTTATTTGCCTTATTTTCTTCAGCCTAAAGAGTCTTAGATCTTGCTCTTCTCTTGTAGGTTCTTAATCTGAAACTTTTCTTCATTCTCCTTTGTGCACTGGGCTGTATTTTACTTGTCCAAGCAGTTTAAAGGCATTGTTTGATTGAGCACACCCAGAGTCGGGAGTCATGTGGAGATAACTGAGGTCCACAGACCATTTACAGCAGTGCTCCCTAACCTTCCTGGCACCAGGGACCAGTTTCATGGAAGACAGTTTTTCCACGGAAGTGGGGTGGGGGGATGGTTTCAGGATGATTCAGGCGCATTACATTTATTGTGCACTTTATTTCTATTATTATTACATTGTAATATATAATGAAATAGTTATACAACTCACCATAATGCAGAGTCCGTGGGAGCCCTGAGCTTGTTTTCCTGCAACTAGATGGTCCCATCTGGAGGTGATGGGAGACAGTGACACCCAGAGTCTGTTGCTTATGTCCAGTCTACTCCGTAAGATGCAGCTTAATTGTCACTTGCCACTCACTGATAGGGTTTTGATATGAGTCTGCAGGCAATTGATTTATTATGGTCTCTGTGCAGTCAAACCTCTCTGCTAATGATAATCTGCATTTGCAGCCTCTCCCCAGCACTAGCGTCACCGCCTCAGCTCCACCTCAGATCATCAGGCATCAGATTTTCATAAGGAGCACACAACCTAGATCCCTTGAATGCGCAGTTCACAATAGGGTTTATGCTCCTATGAGAATCTAATGCTGCCGCTGACCTGACAGGAGGTGGAGCTCAGGCGGTAATGTGAGCAATGGGGAGCGACTGTAAATACAGATGAAGCTTCGCTCACTCGCCCTCGGCTCACCTCCTGCTGTGTGGCCTGGTTCCTAACAGACCATGGACTGGTATCGGTCCGTGGCCCAGGGGTTGGGGACCCCAGATTTACAGAATAAGCTGTGAAGGGCAACCATTTTGCTTCCCAGTGACCTGCAGGATATGTACCATGTCTTCAGGCTGAGGTATTCATAAGTTAATACAACTGTTTCCCAGAGTTTCCTTACTCGAGAAACATTGCTTTATTTTAGCTTATTGAAGAGGAAAATTAACCATTCCATAACAGCATGTTAGAAATATCCAAAGGAGTTTAAAGAAGAAATTTTATAATGGATCAGATGGTGATCAAAATTAGTGTCAAGAACATGAATGGCAAAAGAACGTGGCACCGAGGAAAGACATGTTGCCCCACTGGAGCTCTCCAGTAGATCTGTAACTTTTCAGATAAAAGATACATTAGTTTTTGTTGTTTTTTCATTGGGGAGAATTTGTAAGTGCTAACAGGTTCTATAGGAATCTTATCGGATATTTCCTCAGTAAGAAAAGAGACTGGGAACTCAGTGCTTTGAGATAGAGAGATCCTTCTATGTATATCTGTCTTCAACAGTTGCCATCTGACTTTAACAGGTGGTGCCATTCACTGAGATAAGGAACACCAGGACAATATGAAGTTTGGGGGAAATGGTGATGAAGTATCTGTAGGACACCTGAGTTACCATGTCTAGTGAATGATTGGGTATGGTCTAGGGTGCCCAACTCATCCCAGTTTGCCTGAGATTTCCCCAGTTTTAGCAATGAAAGCCCTGTATTCCAGGAAACCCCTTAGTCTTTGGCAAATGGGGATTGTTGGTCACTGTAGCCAGAGGTCAGGAGTAAAGCTTGTGCTCTGGTGATGGAAACTTGGAGTTCTCAACATGCAAAGCTGTGGGAGTTAATAAAATGCCAGTGAGGAATGGTGTAAGTGTAGGCAGAGAAAGAGTAGCTGGGAAGAGAGTGTGAGAAGGAGTCGCCATGGAGGTGGGAGGGGAACTAAGAAATTCTGGTATCATGAAGCCCAGGGAAGAGACCATTTCAAAGGAGAAAGGGTAGTCAATATTGTCAAATGCTGCCAAGAGATCATAGAATAAACAGACTGACAATTGTCCCATTGACATCAGCTCGAAGGAGAGGGGAGAGGGTTGGTAAATGAGTATGGGAAGGGAGACTGAGATGTAAGAAAGGCAGTAGCTAGAGGGGTCTGGTGTCGAGAGGGCAAAGCAGGTGTTTGAATTTGTTTATTTGTAGATTGGGGAAAATGAGAAAGGAAAGGAGGTTGGGAAAGAATGATACTCAATAGAGCAAGGTCCTGAGGGCAGCTGGAAAGAGTGTGGAGGATGAGATATCAGCACAAGTGGAGGAAGTTGTCTTGGAAAGTGACTTGCTCTGCTAATGTGATGAGTGGGAAGGAGAAAAAGCTGGGCCCAGGTGCAGATACATTTGTAGATTTGATGGTAGAAAGTTAAGGGTTTTTTTCATCAAGTAGTTTCTATTTTATATATGAAATAGAGCAAGTGCTCTGCTGAGGAAGGGTAGTCGGTTGAAAGGCTTGAAAGAAGCGTTGAAACAGCCCCTCTCAGGGAGTGGGAGTGAGAGCCTCCAGGTAAAACATAGATGGTGTGTTGGATAGTACTAAGAATCCAGTTGAGGTTGGTAACTGTGATTATGTACCAGTCCTGATCCTGCAGTATTATTTTTCACCACAATTATTCAGCAACTAGTGTATAGTGCCAAGAAGATAGAATTTTCAGTTCATTTAAGTTTTACCAGTAGTCTGAGAAAGGACCGTAATGGAGGAGGAAAATAAGATATTGGCCAGTGAACCGTGGTCAAAGTGATGAACCATGGATAGGCAAGGAAGTGAAGACAGTGGGGCCAGGGTGTAGGAGATTTCCGTGGATAGATGACAGGACAAGGGTTAGGGGGAGGGAGAGGGACAAAGAGAGAGAAAATAAGGACAGATGGCTTGTATGAATCCAAATTAATAGAAATAAGATAGTTGTGGGTGGTAGTAAAGTTCACATTATGGATGTGAGAGTGGGTGACGGAAAGTAGGGAGAAAGGATTCGTCCCTGGAGATGAGGGAGGTCAAGGAACTCATTTGCTGTTGGATTAGTAGTTCACATGGAGTAAATATTCATGCAGTATGATGGCAAGACTTGACTGGCAGAGGAAGACTGAATCAGGTGACAAAGTCAGATGACAAAGAAGTATGAGAGGATGAGCAATGTCAGCTAGAAGGGGGCAGGGAGATCATCCCTTCAGTTTTCCAGTTGCAGTGAAAGGAGTGTTCATTGAAGACATCAAGATAGTAGAGAAGTTGCTTATGTTAATAAATACTGGAAGAAATAGGGATCAGAAAGAACTCATCTCTTAGATGGTAACTGAGAATGATAGTGATAGTGGTTTGACTGGCCTCAAGGTTTTAATCCAACTGTAGCAGTTGTCCAGTAGGTGGCTTGTAGGGAGGGACCAGGAGGCCACTGCAGACTGGACTGATTCTGGTATGTCCAGGTACTCCTGGTCCTGGGAGAAGGAAGATGTCTCTGGCCTTTCCCTATACGGAAGGAGTCATCAGTGACCTGCATCTCATTTATCACCTGGTTCTGGAGAAAGGTGCCTGGCTCCCAGTGAATTTGGGGAGGCCTAATCTGTGCTTGTTGGTTGAGTTCCCAGCTATGAAAGCCACTGTGTCTTTGTGCCCTGAGGCATTTCCTAAAGCAACTCTAAGTACAGCTCAACAAAGCTGAGGATCTGAGTACTTCTCAGTCATCACACAACACAGATACGGAGGATCGTAGTATCAGTGTGTCACAATACAGAGGATTAAGAAAAGTGAGTGTAATGGAAAGAATGTCAGGTTCAGAATCAAAAGATTTTGGTTCAAACCTCCCCTTTGCTACCTACCTGTTGTAGGGCTTTTGGTGCATTACTTTACCTCTGCGGGCTTCAGGTTCCCTGGCTTTAAAATGGATCTGATAATAGTTACCTTGCAGGGCTGGAGACTTATATCAGAAAATCTAGGTTAAATGCTCCACACAGATCCTAGTACATGGGCATTCAATGATGTTTCCTCATATATCTTACTCACATTTAGTTTATGTTCTTTTTTGTTATGCATTTTTTCTTTTCTAAATAAAATTGTTCTCAAACTTACCTAATATCAGTTTTTATTTAGGGGCTTCTGTATTCATTTTGTCAGCTTTTTGTAGCTGAGGGAAAAACTTCCATTGTTCTATTGAGAGAGTTTAGCACATTTTTGCCTCCAGTTTCTTTGCAATTGTTAATGAGTTAATCAAAAGTTCAGTTGTCTCCCATTTTCTTTTCTTTTCTGTGTTATTTGCTTTCTCAAAGCATATGTCATTTCCTTTTCCTCCTCCCTTTCCACTCATTCAGACTTGCCTTATTATCTTTTCTAACTTCCTTTCTTTCAAAAATATGTTGCTGTTAACCTGATTAGGATTTTAAAATATCTTCAGTTTGTAATATTAATGTCATAATTCCTGCATCTGATTGGGGAAGGAATACTATATTTGTGCAGAAGAAATCTGTATTTCTCCTTTGAAATGAACTGAAAAAATAATGAATACTTAATACTTTGAACCACAAATTCATATTCGAAATGAACCTAGAACTTGACTCCAGTAAAATTACTTTGGGCAGGATTGGCAGTAGTGAGGTGGCACTTGACTAAGAACATTCTTGGCACCCAAAATACTAATACACAAATTTCCACTGTTTACTGTGCTATCTATAGGGTCGTGTGTTTTAAAGTACAAATAAAACCTATCTTCAGAAATTTAAGTGCAAATACAAGTACAGGTACCAAAGAATAACCCCTGAAGTCATCACTGGGCAGCCATAGCTATACCTCTAACCTACTGCCTCTGTATTAAGCAATTTCATACCACTTGGCTTTCTTTTTTGGAACATAAGTCATACAGGTAGTGACGAATTATGTGTTGAAATTGCCCTAAGACTGCAAGTCCCATGAGAACAGGGCAGGGCCTGGTTTCAGTGCCTGCCGCATATTCCTTAGTGCACAATGTAGGATTGAATTGAACTACAGACTTTATAGTTTTATATTTCCAGCTACTTCCTGGACAAAAGAGTTTGACTATTCTGCCAACACCTCAAAATCAGTTCATCTAAAACCTAACTTGTCATGTTCCACATAAAACCTGATTTTTAAGTTCTCATTTGGGGTTAATGATACCACTGTTTTCCCAGTCACCCAGGCTCGACACCTTCACACTGTGCCAGCTTTAATCATAGTGAAGTCCAATTTTGATTATTTCACACCTTTCAAAAACATTCTATGGCAGTTCTTCAGCCTTGAATCCAAGCTCCCTCAGCCTCCCTTCCTGACCTTATTTTCCCCTTCTTCCAGTATGCACCATATGCTGCTGTCACAGCATGACTGGTGGTTCCCTCTGGGCCCCATTCACTCTTCCAGGTACCGCTGGTTGAGAGTGGCCTCTCAAGGCCTCAAGTCCGTTTGTCCCAGCTTCTCCTGAAAGAAAATTCCTGCAAAATCACCTCTATTCCCTAGCTTAACCTCCCCTTGATTCTTGGTATTGAATAAGCATTTTTATTTTCTCTATCTGAAATCATTTCATTCTTTGTTCAAAAATTTCATGAGGAACAAAGCCACTGAAAAGTCTTTTCAAAATTTTCTAATATATGAAAATATTAAAACAAGTTTAAAATACATCTAATATATTTTCAACAGGAAGTAAGCAATTGCCAAGCTTAAGCACTGTCAGACTAATTTCTCAGAATAAAATGAAGCCCTTGTGGGTGACAAGTTAAGCTTCTGCTTAGAATGGTGGTGTTCTACCTTGTAATTAACCTTTTCCTCTCTGGGTTACTCTGTGATTGTAGGGTAATGGGTGTTCACTGTGAGTGATAGTCACATCTTGTTAAATGTCATTATCATTTCATGTCTACATATGTATTTAAATAGATACATTATTTTTCCCCAGACACTCTGTACTTTTGCGTCTGAAGACCTCTGTTCAGCACCCTCAGCCCTGTACAACACACAACTTTGGCAACGTTCTTTTTGCCAGGGAGTCAATACTGGTTTTAAATTTTGTTTTCTTTAGTAATTGTTAGAATAGGTCACTGTGAACAAGCTAATCAGAGTTGGTCACTTGGATACTTACATGGGAGATATTTTAACAAACATTTAATGCAGAAAGAATGATTAGGTAGTGCCTTTCTTCAACATCATGTGGTGGAGTAATGGCTAAGCAGGAAGTCAGGAAATTTATCCTCTGCTTTGTAGCTAATAGCTGTGAGTGATCATAGAAAGGTCTGTACTCAATGTCCTCATTGATAAGTGATTGGCTTTTTTCACTTACCATGTTTTGGATATGGTCCATATCAACAATTTAAATATGCTTCATTATTTTTTCCTCATCTCAGCATATTTTAGTATATGAATGTCATAGTTTATTAAGTCTGTCTCTTGCAGATGGGCATTTAGGTCATTTTCAATCACTTTTTATTATAAACATTGTAATGAACATCCTTGTACATATGCCCTTGCACTCATGAGTTATAAGTAAGATAATTTTCTTAGAAAAAAATCATTTCATCAAATGGTATGTGCAATTTTATTTCTGATACAGATTGCCAAATTGCATTCCCAAGAGGTTGCATTAGTTTTATATTTCCACCAATAATGTGTGGAATGATCTGTTTTCCAACCTTTACCAATTATCCTCAGTTGTTATTATTGCCATGCTGGTAGGTAAAAATGATCTCTCATCGATGTACTTGGAAAATCTTTAATTATGAATGAGGTTGTGGATTATATCCTCTATATAAAAGCCCTATTTGTTTGTCTTTATGATGGATTTCCTGAACATATTATTTGCCTGATTTTTTGTTATTTTTTTTATAGATTGTTGATTTTTTTTTTTTTCCTGAGTCATAATGTTCTTTATTTCAAGAAAATCAGTTTTAGGGAATACCTGTTTTCAATTTTTTTTTTTCCTGGTTTCTCCTTTCATTGTTTATGTGTAGACTTTGTTCTTATTGTTCTTGTGATTTGTAGACATTTATTATAGTACAAACTATATGACATTTGGGTATTCAGATTTTTCCTAGGAAGATCATCTCCTTTCAGAACTAATGAAAAATATACTTTTCTATACTGTCTGCTATACTTTGCAATTTAATTTTTTAATGTTGAAATAGTTGATCCACTTGGGATTTATTTTGGTGTCAGTAGCAGGGTGGGATCCAAATAAACTACCATCGTAGTAGTTATTGAATCTTTTCTTATCCTCTACTGCTTTGAAATGCCACATTTATCATGAATCATGAATTGAGTTTTCGTAGTCAATGTGAAATTCAACCATGAATTTCATTTCAATACTCAATATGAATTGCCAAGAGCAATATATACTATACATTATTTTCCAAGCACATCTGTCAACAGAACTGCCCTACTTCCCCCACAGTACACACACGGGGACACACACACAGCTTCTCATGGGTCTAGCGTTCTGTGGTACACATTTTGGGAAATTCTGTCTGTCTGATTGAAGTTGTGTTTTGGTGTATTTTTTTTTAATATTGGATGTCTATTTAATACAGCACAACTAAGTTTTTGCTATAATATTTCATAATGACAAACTCATTCATTGACTATATGGTTTCTTTAAATCTTGTGCCTTAAGTGTGCTTACGTTCCAAAAGTGGTTGTGCCCTTTTTATTTAAGAGGAGAATTAAATGAGCAGACAAGTAACTTATTTTTCTGGAATTTGGTCATTTGTTTATATTAGTTTTTAAAATGAAAGAACTTTCATAAAAAATTCCAGAAGAAGGTAAATTAGACATCTTCATGAGTTAAGCTGAATGACTATGATGCCAAAATCATTTTCTTACAACAGAATCTAGATCATAAGAAATTTGGAAATTAAAAGTTAATAACAATACACTTTGATTTATATACAACAGTATATTTATTTTACCGCTTTTTCTTGGTTGTTTGTATAATTAGAATAGAACCATGCTTTATACATGACATCCAGTAATGGATTTTTTTTTCTTTTTGAGACTGGAGAGTTCATATAAGAAAAATTCTTTATTTTACAAGTATCTCTATAACTCTACTTACTATAAGACATGAAATAATTTAGATTCCAATCTGAATACAATGTAATAAATAGTATAATAATTATGGTTTACACATTCAAATGTATCTGCAAAATATTTTTCACTCAAGCTTTGAAAAATATAGCCTTATATTTTATCCAGAGCAACTAAAAGAATGGCCCCGTGGTCTGTGCTCAGAGTTATGATGACTGTCACAGGTCCAAGCATATTCAAGGTAGCGAGAAGGGGTAGCAACGTGCGATGACAGCCACAGCTGTCACAACTCCAGTAGATATTCAAGATAGGAGGAAGGGGGAGAGTGGCTATCAGCATCTGCCTCTTCTGTTTCTAGCAGCACCATACAGGTGATCACTTACACTTTATCAGTCACAAATGCATCATAGGGCCACCCTCAGCTTCACTACAAGGGAGCTTTGGAAAATGAGGTTTTAACTTTTCCAGCCTCTGTAGTGGAAGCAGACAAAGAGAGGGTAGGGAATGGATGTGTTGCACTGACCATTCAGCAATGTGTGCCGTATTAGTGTAAAAGAAGAGTCATCATAATATTAAAAATAATAGTAATATTTATTGAAGCCTTACTGTGTGTGAGGCATTATCCTAAGCTCTTTACATGTATTAGCTCACTTAATCCTCACAACAGCCTTTTGAGGAACGTACTATTATTATCCCCATCTTATAGAGGAGGAAATAGGGAGGCACAAGATGGTCTTTAAGGGGCACACAGCTGGCAAGAGCCAAGATTTAAGCCCAACACTTTGGCTCCTTGATTTTGCTCTTAATTTTTTTTGGAAATAAGGAAAACAACCTTACTTCATTATAAAAGATTCTACATTTTTTCCTTCTAACTTGTAACAGGAAATATAGTTAATTCAAGATATGCAAATAATGAAGAATAGTGAATAAAACCAGAAATATTAAAGTATTGGGTTTTTAAATATAAAATTCCACTTCTCATGGTTGAGCCAGTCCTTATAATATACGAGAGAACTGTTCTAATTATCGTTTTATCAGTTAAATCCCAATGAAAATTGGCTTTCTAATTCCCTTGACTCAAATAAATTTTCAGTTTCACATCTAGATTAAGACATGTTCGAAGATGTTGTTTTACGTTATTCCTGTCTTTTTGCTGTCTGGGTTAAGTAGTATTTTGAGCTTTGTTCTAGAAGATTAAAGACTGAACTAGGTTAGCAAGTAAATCAAATACAGCTTTGTCCCCAGAAGGTCTATAACTAGCGGCATGAACAGTAAATTCATGTAATTTTGTTGGGGCAACTGTCTTGTGTTTCTTTTAGAAAGAGGTGGTTTAAATTCTGAGTCTCTGAATTTTGAGTATCAGCTGCACACTTTCAACAATTCTTTGGAGAAACTGAGCTTTCCTTCTCTATCCTCATGCCAAATTCCAGGTGGTTATTGTATGTCTTACTACTACTAAAGTCATATCAAATGTGATGAGACTTAAAGAAAGTGTGCCAGAGACTGTGGGAGTGAAAAGGGGAGCTCTGGAAGCACATGCAAAGTGAACACAATGGAAAATGGTCACGGGTTGAGAACAGTTGCTTCCTCCTAAAATCCCCTTTGCATATTAGCTTGCCATGTGGCTTCCCCTCAGCTCTTTTCTTATGTCCACACACACCCTTCCTAACAGAACTCATGCTCTGCCATAACATCAATAATGACCACAGCAAAGATTAACTGTTATTAAGTTCTTATGATGTGCCAGGCACTCTGCTGAGTGTTACACATGATTTATCTCCTTTAATCCTCCCAGTAATATTGTGAAGTAGGCGCTATTATTAATCACACATCAAAGTTGAGGAAAAAAGAATGGAGGTTAGTAAGGTTAAGTAATTTGCCCAAAGCCACACTGATTTCTAATTGGAAAGCCAGAATTTAAATACAGGTTGTCTAAATTCAAATCTTGTGTTCATTACCATTTCACTATGTTTATGTTCTTTTCTGTAGCTTCCAGTATGACCAGTATGCTTCTAAGTTCAACTTGTTAGTATAACTAATTTCTCTCCCCCAAGTTTTAAACCTGTGAAACCATCATCCTTCTAGACACCTTTAATCACCTGCAGTTGGATATCTCATGAAGATCTCAACATATCCAAACTGAATTCTTCTCTTGCCTCAGTCCCATTCTACCATGAAACAAAAATAATTCAGTACTTGGTGAATAATACCAACATCTATCCAACTGGCCGAACCGGATACTTGGAAATTAGCCTCGACTTCATTTTTTAGTACTTACATCCACGCAGACCAAGATTCTTTCTGTTTTTCCTCCTTTCTCTTTTTCTTTTTCACCATTTCTGTTCTTTACCTCATTCCCACAATTGCATTTTGCCTGGACTTAAACCAGGAAACCTGCCTTCTCCTTATTTTCCTTGCCCTTTGTCTTGTCTCAGAGTGATCTTTGTAAAGTAGAAATTTGACCATGTTAATTCTTCATTTAAAATAAGTTAATGGCTCCCTTCCAAACTCCACAGTCTGGCATGTTCTTCAGCGCTTGGTGATTTGCCCCCTACCTGTCTCCTCAGCATCACCTCTCAGTAAGCCCTACTGTAACCTGCCCTCCATTCCCATGGACATGGGAGTTCTCCCAAGTGTTTCATGTCCCCTGTACAGCTGTTCTGTGAACTCTGAAGGGCCTTCCCTCTTCAGGAAGCTCTGGCAAATGTAAAGACTTCTTTAAGTCTTAGGTCTTCAGGAGGTCTTCTGTGACGGCTTTCCCTTCTCCCTCTGCCCTATGCCAGGTGTCCTTCCTGGGTGGAGATCTCCATCACAATGCTCATCATTGTATATTGGACCATTTGTTACCTGTCTTCTTCCCCTTGTCGTAGGAAAGCACATTAAGGTCAAGAAGCAACCTCTTTCTCTCCTCTTCCTCCTTCTTGGTTGCCTCTTCCTGTCAGGAATTTTTTAGTTTCTTTGTGTTTATCAATGTGATTTCTGCACATTCCTAAATGAAATACAGTAGGCTTATAGCAAAATAAAATACACTGTCCTTCACCGTCTCAACTCCCTCCCCTTTCCCAGAGGCAACCACTTTTAATTCTTAGTGGGTTTTTCTTTTTTTTTTTTCTGATACTTACCTCTTCCTTATTTCTAGATAATGTACTTAGATTATTATTTGTCAGTTTTTCATTTTAGTCATTGAGTTCCTAAGTGGTAAAAGGTTTAGTTCTCTTATACCCTCTCCCCGCTTATACTTTCCTCGTATACCCCTTCTCCTTTACCTCTGCTGTCTTCACATTATAATTTTATCATACCTGATGGTCAAACGAATAGCCAGTGTTTATAATAGTGCAATGGTGTAAATATTCCTCACCCCTCCAGTTAGTATGCCATGATTACTTCCTACTGGACAACAATATTATTTCTAGGTTTATACTAATATATATTTTTTTAATTTGCTTGGTATTTGTGTATATATACCTGTCACTGTTTTATCCAAACTCTCTGACAGGTCTGTGAAATAAGGAACAATCCTTTTTCCAAATGGTCAACCCAGCAGATTTGCTTTTAGTTTCTCGGCCACTGTTCTCTCCTATGGCCCAGTTGTCTCCCATGTGATCTCCTTAGCAGATCCCCCTCTGCCTGTCCTCACATCCTCTTGATTCTCCTTTAGAAATATCTCATCCCTAACTGTCCCTTCTCCATTTCCCTTGATGCTGTGCAACTTCTTAAAATATGATTTACAAGTTAAACAAGGTGATATGTTATTCACACAAAGCACAGCTTTGACTATTGCAGTTAGTCTATTTATTTAAAAGAGTTTTAACAGCAGGAGAGAGACTATAATAAATATTTTGAATATCAATTGACTTTTAGTTAAAGAAGTTGAATTCTAGTCTACAATAAAAATGGCTAATTTTTATTTCTCTGGTTTGTATTAGAATAATGTAAATATGAGTCCCTTAAATACTTTATTATACCTCACTTTTGTTTTTATTTATAACTTTTGCCTTTGAACCTGCTATCTCTTCTGCCAGGTATGCTGTTCCCTCCCCAGTCCCTGCCATGGTCAACTCCTGCTTGTTCACCAGGTCATAATTCACTAGGAAAACTTACATCTCCGATAGAACCCTCCCATACCTAGCACACGGTTCTGCTTCTGGAGAGCTGAAAACATTTCTTGTTAATTCTTGGGACCTAAATATCCTTCATGCCTAGTAATGTTCTGGCACATCATAGCCCTCAATAAACATGTGTCAAATTAATATTCTAAATGCATTTTCAGCGTTTGGAAAAACATCTTCATTTTATGTCTCCATCTTACACATTGGATTATTTTAAGAGTCTACCTGTATTTCTGATCAGAGCTTCCCTTAGAAATGATGTTATTAATCACATATGCTATTGAAGAGTTATTTAATTTATAATGGATCTAAAACAATGCTGAAAACCTAATCAGATATTACATAAACTTCCTATAGTGCACTATGGAGTTCATTTATGAATTTATTTCCCTACATTTTTTATCTCTTAGCAATTTACCACTGCTTTCATTTGTATGATCTCATTTGATCCTCTCATCAACCCTCAATTTACCACTGCTTTCATTTGTATGATCTCATTTGACCCTCTCATCAACCCTAGACAGGTATTATCTCTATTATACATGTCAGGAACACGTAGGAACATGTAGCCAGTTGACAGCTCAGACTAGAATGCAGATCTTTTCTCTGATACACTATTCTTTCCATTGCGGGAGTGGGGAATGAAGGCCAAGCAAAGCCATTAGCTCTGGGGGACAAGACCAAGGATAGAAGTTCCAGGTAGAGACTGATGGATGGGAGAGAAAATGTTTGTGGAGAATCACAGGCAGTTGCCTTTAGCTGAAGAACAGATTGTGATGTTGGAAACCAGAGATAAGATTTAGAAAGCAGTTGGAGTCAGTGTCAGGGCAAAGTGAAAGGGTTGGGACTTTATATTGTGGGAAGTGAGTGATATTGAAAATTTGTGACCAGGGGATCATAATTCTGCTTTAGTGCTCTATGGGATGAATTAGAATTAGGGAGAAACTAGAAGCAACATCATTTTAGGCAACTCATGCAATATTTCAGGTGAAAAGTAATTCAGTTCTGGACCACCAACATTAAGTTTAGTCAGAAAAGGAAACAATGGATCACTTCTTGGGATACTGGCATGTACATGAACAAGGTTTGGCAACTGAATGGTTGTGTGAGCCCAGGGAAAGGAGGGAACAAAGCTGTGCTGTTTACAGTGGTGGTGGGAATGTGCTCCCGCTCGTTCCCTCCCCATCGTGACCTTTATTCTTCTATGTGGTGACTCCTTCCAGCTGACCATGCTAGTGCTTCATTTGTTAATATAGTCAGCATACGTTAATGAACACTTTCTTTGCTAGGTATTAAAGATAAATGGAAACCACAATCCCTGCCCTCGGCAAACTCTCTGTGGTATACACCATCAAGTAAACAATATTGTAAAGGATTTATTGCTCTATGTACCACAAGTCATTAGGACACAGAGGGGTACCCAGTTCAGCACACACAGGTCAGGAAAGGATTCTCAGTTATCTATCTTGAAGGAGAAGGAGTTAGATTGGTGAAGAAAGTGGGAAGGATGTTCTGTGTAGACAAAACAGCATAATCAAAGGCGTGAAATTGAGAACGTGGAACTGTGATGTAAGTTATTTAGTGAGCCTGAACATGTCAGCATCTATCTCCTAAGAACAGTGACATTATCCTCTCTGATCATAATATAATTATCAAACTCAGGTAACTAACATTGGTACAATATAATTATTTAATACCCAGCAAATTTTAAAATTTGTCTAATTATCCCAATAATGTCATCTGTGACTTTTTTTACAATCCGAGAGCTAATGGAAGATTGTGTGTTGCATTTAGTTGCCATGTCTATTTAATCTCCTCTAAGCTAGAATGCTGCTTCCCTAAGCTTTTCTCCTCTCTTTTTCTTTCTTGGTCTTTCATGATACTGATGATTTTTAAGAACTCAGACCAGTTGTATCACAGAATGTCTCTCACTTTGGATTTGTAAGATTGTTTCCTTACGTTTAGATGCAGGTTAAATTTTTTTGTTGTTTGTTTGTTTTTGTCCTTTTTTTGGTTTGTTTTTGTTAAAGATGGTTTTAAGCATTTATTTATTTATTTTGGCCATGCCACATGGCTTGTGGGATCTTAGTTCCCCAACCAGGGATCAAACCTGTGCCCCTGGCAATGGAAGTGCGGGAGTCCTAACCATTGGACCTCCAGGGAATTCCCAGGTTAAATAGTTTTACACAGTTTATATTGTGTCCATCTCAGTGCATCACTTCAGGAGACAATTATTGTCAGTGTGCCCCATTACTGGTGATGTCAAATTTGATTAGTTGGGTAAGGTGATATCTTTGAGATTTCTCCATACCATGTTCCTCCATAGCCTTACATACAGTGGGTTTTGTAACCATTGATGATTTCTGCCTAATTAATTCTTACTGTGTGAGTTGTGATATGGTGAATTTTCTGTTTCCCTTATCTATCTCTTATATTAATGGAACTCGGTCCTCTTTATATGTTTGACATCTATTGGTTGACATTCTTATTTAAAGCAGAGCTTTTTCTTCCCCGGTATTTAATAAATTTTAAAATTTTCAGTATCAGTATGGATGCATGATTCTTTTTTCCAGTGTGTAATAATCCATTCCCATCATTACCCATTCAGTGTTCAAATTGTCCTAAATTTGGCCAAGGCTATCCTTCAGTCTGGCTTCTCTGCCCTTTTGATATATCTCTATCTGTCTTTGAGCACTTTCTTATTTTCTGGCACAATAATATTTTCTCAACTCATTTCATACTTTCTTGATCTCAGCCCAAGAATCAGCCATTTTTCTAAGTATTCCGGCTCCTATTAGTGAGTAATAATATTTAGAAACCAAGATCTGAGGGCCAGCTATGCTCATTGCTACTGTAGTGTCATTACTTCTAGGCTCTTTTGGGCCACGAAGCTAGAAAAAGCATTTTTCTTAAAGCTTGATCTTATATGATACCTTTAGATCCAATCCAACACTTCATGGTTCTTCCTTTCCTTCTCCCACTCCATGTTTGTATCTCGCATCCCACAGCAAGCATCCCTGTTGCCAACAGCATCAGCATGTTTACCCATCTGCTCAGGCATATAATACACATGTAATACTTTCACAGTCACTTCATCAGTACCACTAACAACAGCAAACTTACTAAAGAAAGTTCAGTATTTCCTTTTACTAATGAAATATATTCACAACCTTAAATATTTAGCTTTACCTGGAGTTCTTTTTGGAAAAGATATAGTTGAGTTTGAGTGTAAATTTTCAAAGATAGTTACTAATTAAAGTGTCTGAAATATTTGACGTACTTTAATTAAAATAGCCATCAAGCCACTTTAGAATTAAATTTACATCTAAGTTAACAACCTCCAAATACTCTGTTTCTCACCCACCTGTTTTTGGATTACACCTACGAGGTTTAGTACTTCTCTAAAAATGAAACAGAACCAGATTGAAAAGGGCTGACACATGTTTATATTCACATATCTGTTTATAAACTGTAAATGAATGTGTTATTTGTACTCTACTGCATTCATTTGTCATCTGTTCCCTATAAAGGGATTGCGTTTCAAAAAATGAAATAAAAAATCCAAAGGAAAATAGTTTTCTAGTACTTTACACATGACTGTATACCAGCCATACAATTTCATAGAGAATGCCTGAAAATAACTTCTCTCTAAGGGACAAAAAAAATCTTTGGCATTTTCATGAATTTAGGTTGATCCAATAGTTTCTTTGAAGCTTTTTTTTTTTTTACCACTTCCTTTAAATAATATTTATCATTGACAACTGTAAATAGCTATAGATTATTACAAGATAACCAGATAGAGAGAAATGGCCCTATAACCACATCTTCATCAATTATATACAGAATATCAATTTAAACTAATCATAATGTGATATAATCCTTTAGATTTTTGAGAGCCTCTTTTGGTTTATTTTTCATTATAGAAGACAAACTTTTCATACATTCTGTTAAAGTTTGCAGTGATTGTTCTGTGTCACCTAAAGTCTGGGGACAATTATCCTGATATGAAGAATCAATTGTTGGGAGCACGTTCACAGAAATTAGCCTGGAAATATAATTTTGTATGATAAGTTTAGACGGCAGAGTCTCAATAACGACAACAGAAACACTCTCCCACACCTGGTCGATTTTAGAAAAGGATCCGATGCCTTGAAAATAACCCATTTCTACAAGGGAAATGTGATTTATGATAACCTGAGACACAGATATGACTAGAACCAACTTCCATTTAAAGTTATTTTGCCACCAGACTATAAAAGCAGTGCTCTGAAGTGAATCAGTCGAACTCGGTTCTCTTTAGTGGACAGTAACACGGGCACTAATGAGACAGATTTCATTAAAAGATATTTGATTTATGAGAGAGTTAAGTCCTATCATATTTTGAAATTTCTGGCTTAGTCCTGGCATCTGATCTTTCTTCCCCCTACCATACCATCACCAGTTTCTGCGCATGCTTCGACATTGCTATGGTAACCTCGAGGGCTGATGGAATTCCCTGCATCTCTTTTCACAGAGGGTGATGAGACAGGAGTGATGGATAGTCTGCTGGAAGCCTTGCAGTCGGGGGCTGCCTTCCGCGACCGAAGGAAAAGGACACCGAAGCCGAAAGGTGAACATTACACTTGTTTCGTGTTCCTTTCTAGGGGACTATCACAAAGAACAACCCCCCGCACCCCGCGCGCGCCAACATCCCCCCCGCCCCCGCTTTTTGTAATTCTTTTAAAGTCATGTGTCAAGAATGCAGAGCTGTGGGCAACAACTCTTCAGAAGTTTTATAAGTTTGTTTAATCCTTCCCTTGCAAGTGTCAGAGAGAGAAGCGTTCCAGTTGGCCAGTGTCAGTAGCGCGTTAACAAATCAATGCACTGAACCTGGAAAAGCCTGATTAGTGTGACAGGTCTCATCTAAAGAACCATATGTACCTTATCCCAGTGGAGTTCACAGTAGCATAATTAAATGAGAAGTAAAAGTCATAACATTATTGCTTCAAGTATTTCAGGGTATTGAAGCATTGCTTCGCTTCCAGAAATACTTAACCTTGGAAATATGTCTAATACTGTTATACTTCCTGAGATGAACAGACCTCTATATTAAGATTCTTTTATATATATTTTTTAACAGATATTCGGCGAAGTCTCAGTCCAGCATCTCGGCCTGTTCTGAAAGTTTGTAACCATGGTAATAAACCGTATTCATAAATTGCACATTCTCCTTATCTACTTTTATCCTGTTGATCTGTGATTTTAGTAGGTTGCTGTGAAGTTCTCAAGTTTCAGTATGACTAAAATAGCAAAAATGTGTGGATGTACATATTTGCGATGCGATTGTGCGCTCGTATTTTCCATCCTTCCATTATTGCCTTGAGGTAGTGTCAAGGATTCTTCTTTCAAGTCTCAAGTGCATGTTTTACTTTTATTATTATTATTTGAAGTTATCTCACACATTTCTGATCAGTGTTGTCCAGTGTATCCTTTCAAAAGCATTGTGCTTTCTTAGTACTATTTTAAGTAGTGGATTTGCTTTACATTAAGATATAATTTGAAATATTGAATTGTTACCGGTTTTACTGTACCGTATTTGCCAGTACAGTGTGAAACACTGTGACCAGCATTTTGGCAAAATCTTTAATACAGATGAGCTTCATGTGATGTTCTTGTGGCGGGATGTGCTAGAATCACTAAAAAGAAGGTGAGTTAACTTGGTCTCCGATATTTATCTGAGACTGACTCCTTTCAGACATCTCTAACTGGCTCCTGAACACCCAACCTCATGGAGCCCTCTTCCTGTCTTCAAGATGCCATTTTGTGTTGATTGGGTTTTATTTACTTTGGTTCCCTTTCCCTCACTGTTATGTATTACAGGGTTCTGCTTACCTTTCATAGTCAAAGTCAAATTCATCCATCATGATTGCTGTTTATTCAGTGAGATTGTTACCAAAGTTTACCAGATTTAGAAATGAAAAGATACTTGACAGATTTTATTCAAGAGTTGTTTTGGGTACAGATGAATTATGTCCTAGAAGTATTAATGTCTGACTGAGTAGAGAAACTTAAGTCGAATTGCTAGGATAACATAAAAAAGAGTATGAGGTAAGTAAGAAAAAGACCTGAATGTAATGATCTTTTAATAGCTGTGTAGATCCTTACTGCTCAAGGTAAAGTATACATAATACATGCTTAATAAATGAGAGCAAAGGTAAAAATCTACACCAAAATTTTAAATAGATCTTTTGACTTTTTTCAACAGTATGTTTTTATTGTTTTGCCTTTCCCTAGTCTAACAATAGGAAGAAAAAATTGTAATAAGTCAGAAAAATTCATTGTGGATAATTAATCCCTAGCTTTGGGTTATTATTTAGAGTCATTATGATATACTAAATAATGGCAAAAACTGTAGAGGACAGAGGAAACTCAGAGGGGCTGAAAACTTTCTAAGAGTACAGAGCTAGTTAGTGACACAACCATAATATAGTTTTGATTTCCATCATGTTTCTTGTTTGATTGAATATAGGTACTTAGATTTTTAAATTATTATTATCAATACAATATATGAAATAAACAACTCAGCCCCCATTGTAATTCATTAAAGAAAAGACCCACAGCCATGATATGATATGATTATAATGGCATACAGATACCCATGCTGTGTTTAATTTAAAATAAATATTTTGGCCATTATGTAGGGGGAAATTATTTAAGATAAGTTTGTGTACTGGCCTTGAGAAACACAGTCCTTCTGTGACTATAATGTTAGTAAAGTGTCCAGGCTACAAAGGTTCATCTATAATTGTAAATTGTGATACTTTTGGTCCAGATGAAAAAAGCAGGTGAGCATTACCTTTCTATCTCTACCAAGGCCAATGTACTATCTTAAGTTCTAAGGCTTTTGTGATAATTAAGCAAAGTAGATTATACAGCACACCAAAGGAGATATACCATAAAGATCAAATTCTCTGTTCTAATAAAAATGTAGTGGATTAAAGTATTTTAAAAACTTATTTTCATTGATATTTCTTTTGTTTTCCCTTTATACTTCTAACCAAGTGAAAAAAATTCAAACCACCAGATTAACCTTTAAGGATTGTATGTATAAAGATAGATTTATCAGACTAGACATTGAAAAATGCAGAATTTGGTTAAGGACATTGCAGCAAGCATCATGCATATTTTTAGAAAAAGATGACATTTCACAGTTCATTTTGAAATCTTTTTCTAAAAATTACTGTGTTTTCACTGAAAGTACTAACCCTACAACTGAACTATGCAACTGAAATGTAACATGGAAACCCCTTTTATTTTTAAATTTGCTTTCATATACTTAAACAAAACCAACACCTGATATTTATATTTTCTAAAAATATATAGTAGTTGATATTATCTCATTATTTTTAAAAAATATGAGATTTTCTACAATTGTTTTAAATTTGTTTGCATCCTAAATAAAATGACAATAGTAATAATAATAAGTTAATATTTACTGTTACTTTGCTTATTGAGTTATTTAAGTTAAAAGCCAAGCAATATGTTGAAATGCTTTATACATATCCCATTTAATCTTCTCAATAATCCTATCAGATAGTCAATGTTTTTATCTCTATTTTATAGTCAAAAACAACCAAGGATTGAATAGGTCTTATAGTTTGTGTCCCATCCTATGGCCAAATTTCAAACCCAGGTCCGCCTGACTTTTGAGTCCAAGCTCTTAATCTCTCTGCCATGTCGTGCTCTGAATACCACTGCTTGAATCCCTATCTTTTCCTCTTCCCATCATCTGGGTGAACCACGTGTGTACATTTTTTTCTCTTGTGACATAAGTTCGAGCTATTGAGATACACCATCACACCCTCTCAGAGGTTTTCTAGCCTCTGGTCTATCTTCTCCCTTGTTCCCAGATTAAACCACTAGATAGCATTCTTTTCTTTATCTGAGGCTTGGATTACAAGGATAAACCACCTTCTTGAATGAGGACCACTATTTCTTTTAATAAACTCTGTATTAAATGATCTAAATTAATCTATACTCTGTTAGAAAGATCATGGAAATTTTAGACTATATATAGATTATAAATATAGACTTAGACTATATATGTGTATGTGTGTGTGTGTGTGTGTGTGTGTGTGTAGAGAGAGAGAGGGAGAGAGAGATCATTTTTTATTTCAGAATGAGAAAATCCTGATAAAGTATCCTGTGAGACCTTGGGGCTAAAATATCACGGAATATATTTTGGCAAAAGATGACCTCAAGTATTCTAACTCCAGAAATTGTACACACTGAATAATCCAGCCCTTATGTTGTGCTCCAAATCTCTACCCAAAATACTTTGGTTAAAACCTTTCCCTGTTTTATCTTTTGCTTTGTCTGTTAAGACCTAGGAAGAAATTAAGTGTTTGGTATTTTTCCTTGCTAAACCTTCACTCATTCATTTATTTAGCAAAATGTATTAAGCACTTGCTGGGCACTTAATATGTAGTGATTCCCTCTAAGAATCCACCATCCAGTTGGGAGACAGATGAGCAACAATTCTCATATATCTGGTTAATGCCAAGATAGCGGTAATGCACACAGCTTTTGGAACACCAAGAAGTCTGAAAGACCAATCCAGACTTTATGAGGACAATTCAAACTTGGCTTCTAGAAGGACCTGAAATCAAAGCTGAGTTTTGAAGGATAAGTAGAAATGAGGCAAAACCCTGAGGGCGTGAGCCAAGAAGCAGAAGCAGCATGTACACACTTTCCCAGGAGATCTTTTCTGAACCTTAGTCTGAACCCTGTAAAATGGTATGCTCTTATAAGCACCTGTATGCTCTTACTAGCACCCTGGTTTTTCCTATTATGCAACACACATTTGCCTTAAAATGTTCTTATTCAGTGTCTGCCACACTACTCCTGAGTCCCATCAGGGTGCAGACAAGACAATAAAGGAGGGTTTCTGCCTTGTTTACTGCTGTAACCCCAGTTCTTCGATGGGTTGGTGCCCGACACATGGATATTTAGTAAGAATGTGTTGAACGAATAGACATGCTTATGTTTAGGCTTGCATAGAACAATTAGTGTCCATTGAGCAAAATCGGGGTCTGCGGTTGTCACCCAAATAAGTAGGACTTAGTATGCCAATTGCTAAAGCTCTAGCTGTAGCTAGAAGGAGTTATCCTTCTCCTCTTCTCCCTAATATGTTATCTGTCATCAAAAGGAGATATTTGATTGTCACAGGTTTGAAGGTTGTTGCATCAGATGTGAAGGGTGAAGCTCAATCTTGATTGGATTATTTACTCCTTAGCAGTGGAGAGTTACTTATTAATTAGATTTCTTTCCCTTGCTTAATCAAGCAAAGTTTAACAACACTAAATAAATGAAAGCATCTGCTAATGAGTACAGGGCATTATCTCATTTCTTTACTTAATACAGTGCATTTGAAATCTAAAGATTTTCTATAGTTTGTAGAAAATAGTAAGTCAAGATAATCAAAATATTTATTAACACATTTTAATAAAATCATACCATATTTGGTTGTTATAGAATCACCTGGCCTGGTTAAAAATAAAGGACCAGATGGGGAATAAGTATATTGAGAGTCTGATGCCAGACCAAGAACTTGGACTACTACTGAGGTTTTTAAGCAGGAAAATGACAGGTCTGAGCAGTTTATATGGAATCGAAGTGACAAATGTTATTGAGAAGAAAGAATCAAAAGGACTTTGTAGCCGCTTTGAGCCGACATGGTTTGGCTGCAAGGAATGGGGAGAGTTAGAGAGCTGATCAAGGTGCGAGGGGAGAAGCCAAGTCTAGAGCTCTGTGTTGATACCCTCACAAAGACTTGCTAACGCTGCATAAGCAGATGAGTTACCTGCAGGAAATCTTCGAACCTAGAGAATGCAAGTCAAGGACTGAGCCTTAGGAATGGACACAGGTGAGTAACAGAGTGAGTGAGAGGCAGAAAAAGGATGAAGATGGGAAGGATTGTATAATAGTGGAGCCTACATTATGAAGGTTGAAAGAAGACTTTCAAGGACTTGGTTTCTCCCATTTCTTTTTCTTTGGTTTTTCTTTCTTTTTTTCTTTATGAAACTGAGTGGTATTACCACTGAGTGACTAGTGTTTTTCAGGGTACAGTGATTTCTACTCTCTTCAGGGGCTTCTTTTCCCTTCTAGACTCTGTAAAATATTTGTGACAAAGCTTTCACAAATATGAATTGTTCGGCCACACCTTATGGTGCATCTGCCTGCAGTTTGATTGCATCTCATTAGACGGTTCTCTTTTCATTAAGTGGTACAGTGGGATTTTTTTTTTAATTAACTGGATATAGAGTAATCAGAAAGAATTCTATAAACTATATGCAATTAAAATCCCTAATGATAAAACTATTTCACTGTGACAAAATAAGATAAAACATAATCAAAATTTTAGGCAAACAAGAATTACACATTTTCAGTGAGCATCCATAACCTAAACAAAATCTTGCTATATTATCTTTACACCAAATCAATTCTTAATAGCCTTAATTTGGATTTGATTATCTATTTTGACTCTTCCACTTATATATGGAGCTTTGAGAGATTTTTATAGAAATAAGATTGTATTGCCTCCAGGCACAGCTGCTCTGCCACTCCAAGACTGGAAGTCAGAATTAAATGTGAAGCTAGGTAGATATCTTTGAATTGGCATTATTTCCCACAAAATAACACTAAGGGGGGCTCACAAGACAGGCTTTGTTGTTGATATATTAAAACTTCACACACAACCATCCCCCCTCCCTACTTCACTCAGCCTTGGGTCCCCTTATTTCTTGACCTACCTTTTTCCGAAACATCAAGAATTTGTCTTGAGGCAGAATTATGAAATTTATAAGGTTTTCAATGGTATCTATTGAGCACTAACTACCATAAGGCTCTTCTGAAAACAGTGAGGATGACACCAAACCAATCTTTGTCTAGAAAACCTTATCTATCAAAGTACTAAATGGTGACAACTACCATTTCCCTTTTTTTTTTTAACTGTATCCTATTTTAAAGTAGAAAGAGCATAAAGAATAATATAGTCAAATTATATGATTTTGCTAAATGTCATTGGCTTATTTTCTTGAGAATCTCTTTTGTTCTCTTTCTGATGAATTTGTGCCTGCCTAAGGAAGGGAACTTTTAAAATACTAATTGTTTTTGACACCCTTACACTTGGGCTTTCAAGCAGAATTAAGTACTACCTGTAAGTGTCAAAAGACTTAAACATTTTTCAAGGAGACTTTTCTAGCCCAAGAATATAAAACAATTTGGGTGATTTCACATTTTATTCAAACATCAGTCTCTGCTATTTACTATGTAGTCAAGCAAAAGGAAGAACAAACTCAGCAGGGCTCCTGCCTGGGTAAGGATGCCCTGTGGGTAGACAGAAAGGCCTTTCTAATTTATAGTCAGGGCAGGACAACCTTTTGGCTAGTCATTATCAAACAGACTCTTAAGCATGAACAGGTTAGAAAATTCTCAAGTAGTGAGGACCTCAAGTTGTTTTAAAAGGACATTTATGCAAGAAATAGCAAACGCCTCTCATTTAATGAGTACTCACAGATGTAAGTTGAAGGCTGAGACTAAATTGAGTGAAAAGGAGATAAAGAACTATTGCATAAGGAAAGTTATGTCCTTGACATCTCTGAAATAGTTGTTATGATTAATATGTCTCTTTTTCTGTTTGTTACACAGTGGACTATAATTGTTATCTTTAAATTTTGGGGCCCATTCTAAATCTCTCCTTTTCTTATAGCATAGGTTCAGAGTCTGGATTTATAAGGAGTCAATGGATAGACTCTAGAAGCTCCTTTAACTCTGTACTTTCATTTTAGGTTTTGTGCTTGGGCATATTTTTTTTCCTGCTCAAAGGATCTGTTGATTTTATCAAATTCTCCAAAGAATAAAAAATAATTATTTTATTGTTTGATTACTGGTTTGTTACAAATTTTCTCCATTTTTACATGTTACATTTTTATGCATATATACATGACATGTTTTCCCCATTTGTGACTATGTCAATAAGAGTCTAGTTCTCAAGTGACTTTTACTGTTATTTTTTTGTCATTTGAAAACTAAACTTTCATTGACATAATCACAAATGTGGAAAACATATCAAATGGTTGGTGGATCTACAATTTTAGTGACAAATAAATTGTTTAGGATAAACAGTTAAGGTCCAGTGAACTTGTGCTACTGTGGAGGTTCACTCAGGATGCAGGGAGGGGAAGACATCACCTGTACCCAGGACAGTCATTAGTCTTGCTAGATCTCCCAGGCAGGAAGGTGTGTGTGCAGGGCTCACTGGGTTATGCAGCTGGGAAGGAGCAGTCTCCCAGAGGCCAAGAGAAAGAGCAGTCAGCAAAGCCACAGGCTTCAGAAAGGCCGGGTAAGGAAAGGATGGAGGAGCACCCAGGCACAGATTGGATTGAAGGGCACAGGTGTCATTGTTCACCTCTGGAAGAGCAGTTGTGGTAGAATAGTAGAAACTGAAGCCAGACAGTGTTGGTTAGAGTAGTGGAGGCTGTCCTTTCTAAAAGCCTGGGTATGAAAGAATGAAACAGAAGGGAAATAGCTGGAACTAGAACAGGTTGTAGTTCAATGAAGGGGTTGTGTTTCTTTGCCTTTCATGTGGTTCTGGCTTTACTGTCTGTATTCTGAAGAGAAGGAGCTCTGGAAGGGAGGGATGAGTGTTTGGTGGGGCAGTATTGAGGGTGAGGTTGCTGGGGGATGGGATGGGAGAGCACAGGTGTGGAGCACCTGGACGGTAAAAAGAAAGGATATATGGAGAGAAGGGGATACCGATATTGAGTAAGGGAGTTTGGAGGTCTCACCTGATGACATCTTTTTTCTCTGAGAACTAGGATATAAGGTCTCCTCCTGAAAGTGACAGTCTCTGGGTGAGGAAGGAAGGCAAGGGCAGTGGAGGATGGCATGTCTCCTAGATGGATCGTGAGAGGTTACTGCTCAGGGAGATGCAAGATAATTTTTGCATCAATGGCCCAGCTGAAAAAAGAGGCTATTACTTGTGTAATAATAGCTGTCCATAAAGTCTGAGGGAAAGAAAAGTAGCCCAGGTGCTTCACAGGCCCTGTGACAAAGGGCATTTTGTTCTCCAACTACCTAAAAGTTCTAAAGGTTAATCTCCAAATGTAACCATAGGAGTCAGTTTGGCAGCAGGCCAACTGAGTGTGCTTTAGAGCAGGAGTCCCCAACCCACAGGCCACGGACCGGTACCGGTCCGCGGCCTGTTAGGAACCGGGCCGCACAGCAGGAGGTGAGCAGCAGGCAAGCGAAGCTTCATCTGTATTTACAGCCGCTCCCCATCACTCCCCATCACTCGCATTACCACCTGAACCACACCCTCACCCACCGTCCGTGGAAAAATTGTCTTCCATGAAACTGGTCCCTGGTGCCAAAAAGGTTGAGGACTGCTGCTTTAGAGCACCAGCCAAGCAGAGTCATCCCTTTTTTAGACGATAAGGTAGTTCATGTTTTAAAATAGTGTAGTAGTTAATGGAAAATAATGGACACTGTTGGAACATCTATACCATCTAAACACAATGCTGAAACAATGTGTTTCAGCATTGTTTGGGTGTCGTGCTACATATGAGGAAGGCATTCTAGCAGGGATGGTGGGGACCCTAATGCAGCTGGTTTTCCTCCAGGCATGTGCCAACGACATCATGTGTCTGAGATCTTTTCCTACAAAAACAACACTTGGTACTAAACTCAATATTTCTAAGGTACTACTAGATTTACTTTTATATTTGATTTTATTTGCCCTCATTAAAGGTCAGTCTGGAGTAGCCATAGATACAGAAACCACTTTTCAAGATTGTCATCAGTATCAGAAATAAAGGTTTTGCCAAGTGCTTGTCAGGTATTGTAGTTACTTAAAAAATAGCAATAGCTGTTCTTACTCACTGACTATTTGTGAAAGCATAAAACTAGCCAGATTCTTGAATCCTGTTTGTAGAAGCTTTGGGTGATCCGGTCAAACAGTATGACTTGAAAACAGCATGGAGTCAGGCTCGGGCTTTAGAGGCACACAGGCCTTGGTTTGACTTCTTGACCTAATAAAAGGGTGACCCTAGCAGCTTATTTAACCTTTGGATTTCCTTTTCCTCAGCTGTAAAAAGAGAAATTACACTATGTGCTTCATAGACTATTTGGAAGATTAAATAGGGACTATACTAAAGTACCTACAGTTGAGTAGATATTTAATAAATTCAATAGATGTTAGTTCCTCCTCATTCTTCCCCTTCTCTGCCTACCTCCCATGACGCATGTGTCAATAGAAAGTTATTATAAATTCTTGAGCAAAGTGACAGTAGTATGCAGAATGGGTGTGCTAATTGGAGAGAATAAAATTAATTCTCTTACTGTGAATAGTTCCTATACTGCCCCTAAAGTGCATTAATTGGTATAAACTAGTTTAGAAAAGAAAAAGACAAAAAATTAAAAGTCTATAGAGACTTTTGGTTTTAAAATAAAATAATAAAGGTATTTTTACCTCCTTTTCCCCATGGGAGTCACCACAAAGCCACAAGGAAAAGGAGTAACAAAAACCGGTGTCAACTTCTATAAAGTCAAGACATGTTTAACCTGGAACAACTGCATATAAAGACAGGGAAGCAGATGATGCGGGAGAGAGGAAATTGGAATCCAGGTGTATTCATTTCCAAGGCTACCAAACAAATTACCGCAAACTGGAGGCCTTAAAACAACAGAAAATTATTCTCTCACAATTCCAGAGGCTAGAAGTCTGAAATCAAGGTGTTGGCAGTGTTGGTTCTTCCTGGAGGCTCCGAGGGAGGACCCGTTCCCCCTCTCTCACTTCTGGAGGTGGCCGGCAGTCCTCGGTGTTCCTGGGCTTGTGGCTGCATCACTCTCATCTCAGACTCCGTCTTCTCATGACCTCCCTGTGTGTCCCTGTGTCTTCACATATCCTTCTTATACAGCCACGAATCATTTGGTTAGGGCTCACTCTAATCTAGTGTGACCCCACCTTAGCTTGATTACATCTGCCAAAGCCCTATTTCCAAATAAGGTCACATTCACAGGTACCAGGTGTTAGGACTTCAACCATAAATTTTGGGTGACACTGTTCAACCCACAACAGCGGGAGATCCCAATGAGAAACAGACTGATGTGCTCCTCCCATCACCACATAAGGGCTCAGGAGTCACGGATGCCAGGAACCACTGACAAGAGGAATGAGACATCCAGCTGGAAGTGGGGGTGATGGCAAAGGAGCAGGTCAACCTCCATCCAGGCAGCATGGCTCCCAAGTCCAGACTTGTAACCCTCTGGCTGCACTTCCCTCCCTCCTTTTCCTCCTCCCCTACAGGAGGTGGGAAGTACAGATGTTTGGAAAAATTGTGCTGGAAACTCTATAAATGTGGTGCAAGCCAGAGGTGAGGTGCTGCACTGGAAACAGGGGTTACCTGAACACAGAGGTGGATCTCCAGGAGAAAAGAGGAGACTTGAATGGCACAATCCTCTTCTGGCCCCAATCACCACTCAGTGTAAGCCAAGCTTATACTCCAAGCAGATGACAGAAGATTTTTCTGGAGATAATGAACAGTCTAGAGAAAAGGCCTTCAGATACTGGCATTATGGACCCCCTTCCCTCAAAAAATGCTAACTTACCGCAAGAGCATTCCACAGAGAAGCCCACTAGTTAACAAGCCTACTCACACAAATTTTTTTCTCTGAAATGTTAATTTGGCCCAAGGACTCATCAGCTGACATTTGAGGAAAACATTCAACATGAAAAAAGAAGGGAAACAAACCAGAGGGACTCTTAGTAAACAGAGAATAACACCATAATAATTGCAAAGATGTCAAATATTTCAATGATGAAAAGAATAGGATGATATGTCATATATATAAGATATTTATATATATAAAAGGATTAGAAACAAAAATCTTTGGGATATGAAAAATACAGTAGCAGAAAAAATAATACAGTATTTGGAAAAGCATAAACATACAGAGTTCTAGGGAAGATAAGGGGGAAAATGTCAAATTTACAGATAATCTGATATATCTGTACAATTTTTATTATATTTGTAAAATTGAATACGACTGTGTACAATCGTATAATTGTATTATAAAGCTTTGGGGACAAGTATGGAAAGAGTGATAGGCACTAGGAAAATAAGAGGCAATTGCTAATTCTAGAAAAAAGTAATATACAGTTGACCCTTGAACAACATGAGTTTGAACTACGTGGGTTCATTTATACACGCATTTTTTTCAGTTGTAAACATTATAATACTACACGATCTGCTGTTGGTTGAATCCATGAATTTGGAACCACAGTTGGGAGGAACCTCGTGTATGGAGGGCTGACTATAAATCATATGCAGATTTTCAAATGTGTGGAGGGTCAGGGCCCCTATCCCCGTGTTGTACAGGGGTCAACTGTATAATCATGGTACACTACTGGAATTTGGCATGGCCTTGTATGCTATTTTACAGTCATAATAGTAAAAGCACTGTGGTAGGCAGATTCCAAGATGGCCCTCAGTGATTGCTGCCTCCTGTTGTTCTTTCTCATGTAACCCACCCCCCAAACATTTTCCAGCATTAGTCTGTATAACCAGCGGAATAGGGTAGAAATGATAGTATGCCACGTCTGAGATTAGGTTACAAAAGATACTGTGACTTTCTTCTTGGGTGCTGTGTCTCCCCGTTTCTTGGTTCTGGGGGAAGCTATGTTGTGAGCAGCCCTATGGAGAGACCCAAGCTGTGAGGATATTAAGCTTCAATCTATCACAATAGAAAATCAATAAGTAATGTCTATAATTGATGAATCGAGATAGCAGGAGAAGCATCAATAAGGCAGAGAGTCAGGGACAATGGACTGCTGTATTTCGTTGGAAGACTTTTGGATTTCTTTATAAAGTAACCATTAACTTTAAAGAAAGTTAAAGTTAGAAGTATGAAACATCTAAATGGGCAGCCGGTGGGCAGTCAGGATGGCAAGACACCTAATGACTCAGTTTATCCCTATTGAGAATAACCAGAAGCTAAAATCTCTCGTTAGTTGTCTATCTATCTCCTTCTTTACTAAAATACAGATTTTACTTTTATTTTTCATTTTTCTTTTTCACTTTCTCTCTTCTAATACTGTGTATAAAGGAGACTTCTCTCTGTTCTAGCTTTCAGCTTTTCATTTTTATGTGATCCAGAGACTAAAGTGCTCTTCACTGTGCATTCTTAAAGAGTGATATGGGTGATGAGAGTCAGTTACGGTGGTACCTCTAGCTCAGGATAATGACTGTGCTTCTCCATATACATCAGACAGTCTTCACACTTTTTTTGTGTCCTGTAGTTAGCACTGGCCAGTGATTTTGCAGCACATGTCTGAATATATTTGTCCTTTGTAATTCTTAATGTGAGAGAAAGTGATGGAAATGCATAATAGAGAAAATCAAGCACCACTCTATTTTTATTTATTTATTTTTTTTTTTGGCCTTTTAGAGCAAAAGTAGCCTTCCGGTGCTGCATAAGAACTTGATGGCTAATCTGTATTCACTGAATCCTTAGAAAGCAAGAGAATGGGATGAGATTTGCATTTGGAATTCATATTAGTTACAGTTATTGAGTGAGTGTTTGTAAATAAGTGTCTTATTACATTACACTGGCCTCATGAAAGCCAAGGATGTAGCTAGTGTAGCTAGAAGAACTATTTGTGCTTTGGAGGGGAATGGTGGTATGACTACTTGTTATGTAGTCTAGGTAAGGAGATAAATATTTTTCTACTTTATGAGGGTCTATAAATTTATTTAAGAAAGCATTGACATGCATTAAGAAAGCTGCATGTCCCACTGATTCCCAAGTAAATTAGAAATTATTAGTGTTAGCCATGATGTACGTTATTGTGATATGACAACATCTGGCTTAAACAGGTTCACCATTTATTAACTCTGATATTAGAATAAATGATAATGATCATTAAATGCTATGTACATTATCATTTAACTAATTATGCTTGCAATCTCCTTCTATTAGTCAAACATCTTTGGGTTAGAGGAGCTGCCTAATCCCGATTTCTCGAGGAATAATGAAATAAAGGAGCATTGAAGTATGCTAAAGAAAGTGTTAGTGTATCACCGTTTACCTCATATATCGACTTCATTTACCCTCACCCAGTGCATTATAGTAGCCTCAAGGTTAAAAGATTCTGGCAATTCTTTTTATTTTGAAATATGATTAGGCCATTAAATTATATGTTCATACTTTTCCCATTAAAGCATGTATGCAGCAGAAAAGTGCTAATATGCAAATGAAAACAAAATTCTCATTTACCAGTATACCCATATTGAAAGATGAACCAAAAAACACTGTTTAGATTAAGCATTAAAAATGTTAATAACACCTTGTACTTTGATTCTGACAAGCTAATAACTCAAAATCCATAGAATTTTAAGGTTACAAGCATAAGACACAACCAAGAAACTTTTATTATTAGTCCTTTTATTTCTTATTCTTGTTACTATAGTTAGGCTAAGGGATTCTTAAGCTGATGTTTGTTAAACCATGAGCAGGGTTTTATTTAATCCAAAGTATATTTTATCATTGGGTGAAAAGTATAATTTCATCCCTTTTTCTTAGTCTTCCCCATGTCCCAAAGGAGAAGAAAAAAAGAGAAAAGGATCTTTTAAAATTCATTGTGACCTGTCATGAGGCAACTTCTCAAATAATGATGATGACGCTCTATTTTTGAACGTGCAGACAGAAATAAATGAAGGGCATAGGGCGTGAAGAGGTAACTAGTACAGTCTCCCAGGCAGAGAGAAGCACTGCCCAAGAGAGCCCTTGGGATCCCTGCTACACTTGCAGCCGTTGGCAGTAGCATCCTCTCTAACAAGTCTCAAGGTTTTCATCACTTCCTAAACACTGCTCTGTCTGTTTGCTACTCATTTGCTGGAAACTGGACAAGGCCTGTTACTCTCCATTCTATTAACCTCCTTTCTCTTCATTCACTGATCCCCATTCCCTTTCCTCACCTAAATATAAAAAGACATGATCTGCTCAGGGTGAGAGATAAATATATTCAGTAATGGAACGAAGTAGGCAGAGTCAGTAACTCTAGGTACTATGTCATAGTAACTTGCAATGTTTCCTAGAAATTAACTCCGTGTCTTCTACATATTTGTTTGTCTTAAAGCCAGGAAAAGGGAGGGTTTTGAGAGTAATGTTTTTAATTATTAGTTTGTGATGAGTTTTCCTGTCTTGCTGGTATGCTCTCTTCATGGTAGTTTCTTTGCCCCTGGGTCCATGCCTATCTGTTTTGAAAAGTGTGATTTATTTGTTTCCATGTTGTAGACCTATAGGGTTAGTCACGTGCTCCTCTTCTAAACAGATCTGTAGTCCTACCTAGATCTCTTTATAGTTTTACACTAAGATCTTCTTTAACCCTTCACTGTCCTCTTTCAAGAAATACCAAATACTATTTCTACTTTCTTTTTTTTAAGTAAAATTATATTTTATTATTTGAAAACATTTTAATTTAATTTTTATTTTATATTTGAGTATAGTTAATTTACAATGTTGTGTTAGTTTCAGGTGTACAGTAAAGTGATTCAGTTATCGCTTCTCAGCCTTTTGGCTAAGATCAAGTGTAGTATCTGTTCTTATTAGTATTTCAAAATCAGGAATAAAAGACTTATAAATGTACAAATTATTGCCTCAGCAAAGCCCTCTCTTTGTTTCAGTGAAGTACTTGGCACTGTGCATTTCAGTGCACTGGGAAGTATTATTTTGTTTTGTTTAAACATTTCTTATACTCATACTTCTTACTGCATTTTAAATGTGTACTGTATATAGAAGAATAACATATAGAAAAGTACACACTTCCTGAGTATCTGGCTTGATGAATGCTCATAAAGTAAGCTTACCTATGTAACCAATACCCAGATCAAGAAACAACGTTATTAGAAACACAGAGCCCCTTCCAGATTCTCCCTTTCATAACCTCACATCCCACACATATCCTGACTGTGACAGCAGTAACTAGACTTACTTTGTCCTTTTTATAAATACAATCTTACACTTTGTATCCATGTTGTGTGAGGTTGTAATTTGTTTGTTCTAATGGTTATTTAGCATTCCACTCTGAATATGTGATTCTTTTTTTCTTTTGTTCGTGGATATTTATATTGTTTCTAGGTTTGGGCTATTAAAATAGTGCTGCTAAGAACATTCTTCTACATGTCTTCTGGCTCTGTCAGAAATATACCTATTGAGCTGCATGAGCTGTTTGTATATTTTGGAAATTAATCCTTTGTCTGTTGCTTCATTTGCAAATATTTTCTCCTATTCTGTGGGTTGTCTTTTTGTCTTATTTATGGTTTCTTTTGCTGTGCAAAAGCTTTTAAGTTTCATTAGGTCCCATTTGCCTATTTTTGTTTTTATTTTCATTACTCTAGGAGGTGGGTCATAAAAGATCTTGCTATGATTTATGTCAAAGAGTGTTGGGCTTCCCTGGTGGCGCAGTGGTTGAGAGTCCACCTGCCGATGCAGGGGACACGAGTTCGTGCCCCGGTCCGGGAAGATCCCACATGCCGCGGAGCGGCTAGGCCCGTGAGCCATGGCCGCTGAGCCTGCGCGTCCGGAGCCTGTGCTCCGCAACGGGAGAGGCCACAACAGTGAGAGGCCCGCGTACCGGGGGGAAAAA